>NC_080573.1:2711000-3011666 GCF_029962835.1 Magnolia sinica | reverse complement strand
TGGACGCCCCAGGACACTGTTCTGGTTGGGCGGGACATTATACTACACCTGATGTTCAAGTGATCGGGTGGATTCATTGGCTTCCTACGGCTAATTAATCTGACTGGTACGGCTCTTTACTGGTACCACCTCTGTATACACTGACATTGAGTGTTAATGGTTATTAAGTAATATTTAAATTAATCAAATAAAATTAAAAAATAAAAATTAATGGATTTTTGGGAATCCAAAACAGTGAAAATTCAGGATGTTAGAGATACAGCGTTCAAGCACCCCATGCATTTACGGTCAAATAAACATTAGGGTGGAAACTAGGGAGTTTTTAATAATGAGTTCAATCGCTACTCTTTGTACCATAGTTTCTTGTAATATAGTCCACTTAAGATTTCAATCAGTTTTATTAATTTTATTTTTGCAATCATGCTTTAAAATGAGCCGTCAAAAGTTTCTTGTAATATAGTCCACTTAAGGGCTTGTTTGATTTTCCAATTAGGTGGTAAATGCAGTGTAAATGTTTAATGATTATTTTCTTATGCTTTAACTGCACGCTTCCCTGTATTTTATTTGACTGCTAACTTTTTTATGCAAAAATTGAAAAGGCTGCAAAATAATTATGGGTCCCACCGTGATGCATGTCCCTTATCCACACCATTCATCCATTATGCCAGCTAAAATTATGGCATGAACCAAAAAAATGAGGCATATCCAAAGCTCTAGTGGACCACACTACAGAAAAAAGTGAATCAAACACTTACCGTTAAAAACTTCTAAGGGTCATTGTTTCTTTTGGTATAGGCCACTTGAGTGTTGGATCTACATAATATTTTGGGTCATGTCTCAAATTATTGTGGTAAAACGGATAGACGGAACAAATATGACATATACCTCACCGTGAGGTCCAAAAATTTAACTAGCACTTTTGAACCGATTTTGAAGAAATTTCCAAAATTTTCAAAACAGGTGAAAGTGTTATAATAACTCATTTACCGAGTATTTACACTTGAATTGAAAAATCAAACAAGCCCTAAGGCACATTCATCATCGTGAGCCCCATAATAAAAGTCTCATGATCAACCAAAGCCGCACTCTAGGACAACATGGGACAGACGATATCACTGTAATTATATGATTTACATGGGCTACAACTTTGGTGGAGATTTACTGGTGGAAATTGATTAGAGGGCAGACTCTTGCTAGAGATAGCCTCACCTCAAAGCATGTATAAAAGTTATTCCATTCAATACTTGGATATCGTGGACTTAGCCATGAGAGCAATCTACCATCCATTGATATCCCATCACATGGTGCCTATGCCATGTTTTTTTCCACAAATCATGCATTTCATCTCGGATTTGCCATGAGCTTCTGATGCACATTCAAACCCTTATGCACTCTATTTTTTATTTGGCCATGAATGCAAACATAGTCGAATCCATGACTTTGGTGGGCACATAGGATTCACTGCTTTGGCCGAGCAGAAGACCAGGATTCACCAGGACGAATAAGGGATACGATGAGCCTTCTACCCTGGTCAGGTAGATGATCGACGTATCGGGTTCAAGCCTACTACAACCGTCTCTCCGTATTGGTCTACCATTGAAAACAAATATTTTTACTCTAGATAGAGGAAAACCGTCGCAATGAATCTAAATCTTTATAAATAAATTTTAGTAAACTATCAGGGTGAAAAAGTTTTAAGGGGAGTAGACTAAAATGAGCCAGCCTAACATAGATAGTATACACCCTACCATGCATATAAACTTGAAATCAACAAACCTTGGCAAATGAAATAATGAAACCTTTACTTACTACCCTTAGACAATTTTGGGGATGAAATTATTTTTAAGGGGGGTAGATTGTAACATCCTGGATTTTCACTGTTTTGGATTTCCAAAAATCCATCAATTTTTATTTTTTTAAAAATTTTATTTAATTAACTTAAATATTACTTAATAACCATTAGCACTAAATGTCAGTGTATACAGGGGTGGTACCAGTAAGGAGCCGCACCAGTCCGATTAATCAGTCATAGGAAGCCAATGAATCCGCATTATGTGTAGTGTAACGTCCCACCCAATCAGAACAGTATCCAGGGGCGTTCACGTAGGATTTGCCACAGGACCGTTCGTTTAAGTCACTTATAGTAAGGTATCACAAATAAATTAGACCAAGATTAGCCCAATTGAATAGGTCAGACGAGTCCTGATAGAACCTGGTGCGGGCCTCCAAGGCAGATGACCGTTAATACCTAACGACAGCCCGTGCGGGCTATACCGTGACATTGGAAGGTCAGAAAATTATAAAAATTTAGGGGAGTATAGATCTCACTGGGCTTGGGGACCATCACGGACCATGAACCCATTGGGCACCCAGAAGTGAAATCTGACACTTGCCAGATGCGCCCCACCAATGCCAAAATTGTAATCTAGCACGTGCAAATAAAACTGAAATGTAAGACATTTCAGCCATCAGATTTCTTCATAATTTACGATGAGGGTCTAATGTATTTTTCTACACTCGCCCACAAAAATCTGGGACCTGATCGTGAAACGGTGACCGTTGATCGCAAATTGGACCGTTGCGGTAAAATCCCTTATCCGATTGTCCCCAAATTTTGCATGGCCCTTCATCGGGCCATGAAGCACCTATCCTATTAGTTTCATGGCCAGAGGACCACCAGAACTGCGCCGATTCTCCAAGCAAGCTCTACACCGCTCGTTGGTGGGCCACTAGTTCTAAAACTATAGAATAATGTTCATCTTATTGGGCTTGACATCCATCGTTGGAGTCAGACCTGGGTACTGCCCAGAACCGCTCAACTTAAGCTAAAGGACGAGTGCATGAGAAGTGCAAATACCCTAAAGAAATGAGCTGGAACTTAAGTGAATTGGGTCATCCACTCTTATGCAAAGTTGGGGATTTCGGACCGTCGGTTTACAACCAAACTTCACACATATAATGAGGATATTTTCCTGCTCATATCCGTATAGCCGCGGCCCCGATCGACCATCGGTGACCGTTGAATAGACTTTTCATCATATCTGTCGATCGACACATCCAAATGGCGGGCCGATCATATCCATATGTAGATCATCAATAAGGCTAACTATCATACGGTGTATATTGACTTGTACACCCCATAGTGGGCCCTAGAGCTTAAAAAGACCCTCTCATAGGTCTAGCATAGTAAAAACCTAGCACTTGGGGCCATTTGCACCAAATCTGGCATTATAAAAGGGTCTCATTTGGGGCACCCCTCTCCCCATACGAATTTGCCCTAGAGAAGGAAGGAGAGAAGAGAGAAAAGGGAGAAGAGAAAGGAGGAGAAAGAGAGAGGAAGAAGAAAGGAAATGAGTATGTGGTAGGAGGTGGGGCCCAAGGAAGCTCAACCCTACAACTCTCTACCCATTCTCCAAGGAAACCTCCACCAAACTCACCTATGCCAAGAAGCGGAGGTAAGAATGGTATATTTTCCTTCAATAGAGCAACTTGGTATAGATTTTTAGGCATTAATATTGTCTTTCTTGATTTTGATTTAGGAAATGGTGGTTTTACCCAAATCCCCAAACCCTAAGATCTCAAAGAATGGAAATCTTCCCTTAAGGTGCGGACTATTATCCTTAGGTGGCCTAACACCAATTATAGTTGGAGTTTAATGATTTTTTTGCTTGGTATGTTGTATGGAAGAATCTAGAGGAACCTATGGATGACATATTGTTGAAATTGTATGAATTGTATGTTTATTTCTCTTTGATGTCAATCTTACCTCTCTCATGATCTAGTGTATGGATGATTGCATGCTCATGTTTGATTGATTTCTTTTTTCATATGTGTTGCTTCATATTGTGTATGATTCATTTGCACTTATGTATTTGATCCCTTGAGGTGTAGAAAGTGCTTAACTTCCTACCAACCCACACCACACACATACACCTTATTTATGATATTAATAGTTTGCTTGTTAGAGAAATTTGAATTGTATGTTGAGCGACATGAGAACATGGTGTTGAATATGCTTGATGTTACATTGGTAGTTGACATGCTATGAATTACTATTCCTACACTTGGGTTGGTCAGGAACATGAGGAGAGTGGAGTTGGTTCCGTTGGTAGGACCATCTTAAGGCTAAACCCATGGGTTTAGACGAGTGCGTATGGGCGACAGTAGTTAGACTACATGGGTCGCTTGTACCCGATGTCGTTCCGCCACATACTTGCCTAGGCTCGTGCGGTTTAGTCCACTGGCTGACCCACCTGGTTTGTTAACCTTATTTGCTCACATATGTATGAAAACTGGAACACCCTACCACCGTTGTAGCCCATCGATACCGGATGGAATATTGATCCACAGTCTTGTGAGCCGGGTATGGTGGAATGAGACACTGTGTCCGAGCTGTCAGCCTACGCTGGGGTGACGTGCCTCCCCGTAGTGACCAAGAGCGATCCCACATTCAGCACCCCCCATGTGCTTGAAGTCGGGGATGGGGGAAACTCGACGGGGTCAAGGATCGCTGGGTCTCGGCCTCACACATTGGGGGGTCTTGGCCTCGCAACTAGTTTAGGGCATTTGATACGTGGGGTGTATCAGATTTCCAAATCTACTGGATGAATGGACTTAACTAAGAACCCGGTTAACATCATCATTGCATGACATTAGCTAGGTTGGCGACTCGGCAGTCGAGGTCGCATTGAGGGAGTGTTGTCATACGCGATCGTTAGATGGAGTCGCTCGAGGGAGTGTTGTGGCAAGGGCATACATCATATATTCTTGCATGCATGTGTATTAACAAGACTAGATAGATGTTTATGATTGATTGTTTTTCATTAAATTCTTATTATAATTGATGCTTGTTACAACTTATGGCTAATAGCACCCACTGAGTTGATCACTCACTCCCACTTTGGGACAGTGTTTTAAAACACCAACCAAACCCGTTCATAAATGCAGGTGATACAGATTTCGTGGAGCCTGGCGATGCGAGCCTCGAGGAGGAGGACGAGTTCCCTTACTTCCAGTTGATGCTCACATATGTATGAAAACTGGAACACCCTACCACCGTTGTAACCCATCGATACCGGATGGAATATTGATCCACAGTCTCGTGAGCCGGGCATGGTGGAATGAGACACTGTGTCCGAGCTGTCAGCCTACGCTGGGGTGACGTGCCTCCCCGTAGTGACCGCGAGCGATCCCACATTCAGCACCCCCCATGTGCTTGAAGTCGGGGATGGGGGAAACTCGACGGGGTCAAGGATCGCGGGGTCTCGGCCTCACACATTGGGGGGTCTTGGCCTCGCAACTAGTTTAGGGCATTTGATACGTGGGGTGTATCAGATTTCCAAATCTACTGGATGAATGGACTTAACTAAGAACCCGGTTAACATCATCATTGCATGACATTAGCTAGGTTGGCGACTCGGCAGTCGAGGTCGCATTGAGGGAGTGTTGTCATACGCGATCGTTAGATGGAGTCGCTTGAGGGAGTGTTGTGGCGAGGGCATACATCATATCATCTTGCATGCATGTGCATTAACAAGACTAGATAGATGTTTATGATTGATTGTTTTTCATTAAATTCTTATTATAATTGATGCTTGTTACAACTTATGGCTAATAGCGCCCACTGAGTTGATCACTCACTCCCACTCTGGGACAGTGTTTTAAAACACTAACCAGACCCGTTCATAAATGCAGGTGATACAGATTTCGTGGAGCCTGGCGATACGAGCCTCGAGGAGGAGGACGAGTTCCCTTACTTCCAGTTGATGAATGGGACCCCGTCGGATCAGTAGATGGGTCGTTGGATCGCCGAGCAGCGGCTCAGCTTTATTCCTTGGGATATGCCATTCTTTTTGTGATTTTGTTGGGCGTCACCTTGTGCGTCCATTTGTATTCTTTTGGACATGTATATATATAGGTATAATTGATTTTCAGTAGACTTGTGTGGTTGTGCTTCATGTTTTAGAAAATTTCATAATGCGCATTTAGACTGGATTAATCGCATATTAATGAAAACTGGTTATAAGTGATTCCGGGAACTCGGAAGTCGAGCGTATGCACGACTCCCGATTTTCAGGGTGTTACAGTAATGTAGAGCGGGTCACGAATAATTTCATAGCCAAGATGGACCAAAAAAGGCTCAATCGGAGACGAAGATGACTCAAACTGTCAAACTTAAAACGGACGAATCTCGCAAACTGGAATGAGTTATCAAACATAAAATATATGATTTTGGAGTAAAACAAACTACTTTAGCCACTCAACCCGACTACGCCGGGTTGTACAAGCTGAATTTGTAAAATATCATCAAGTCGACTATTGTTACCATGTTTTAATTCCATTTTTACTATAAATGGTAAGTTTTAGTTTGATTATAACTCTTCATCCGTTTGCTTTTAAGAGGTGTGCTCAATATGAAAAGTGCTTAGAATAATTAGGAGAACAGCATGGTGAAGCCTAATAAGACACTTGCTATTTTTGGCCAAAAACCTTGCGCACCGGTCAACATTATGACTGTCAATAAATAGTAAGTTTACTATTTATAGTAAATTATGGATTCTAGGAGTTTTAATTGCAGTTTGATTATGATTTTTTTTTTAATTGCTTAGCATCCCTATTTAAGGCTTGTGAACTCATTTATTCCATTCAACAATTAATTTCAACTTTTATATATTCTTTTCTCCATGGAGTAAAAGTATATGAGAGGAGTTTAGAGAAGTTGCATGAATATAGAACAATTATTCCCTTGACTAAGACAGTACTCGACCTCACGTCCTTTACTGCGTCTGAATAGGTATCATCTGCACATCAAGGTATCGAGGAATTGCCCACGTAAGTCATTTGAGCTGTATTTGTGACCAAAACATTTTTTTTTTTAAATCTCGGGGATGATCCTAACATTCGAATTCGAGTAGTAAAAGCTTAGGCTTTAAACACATTAGTTTTATTATAAAGTCTATGGCCAAGGCATGAACGACGGTGTGATGTTTTTGGGTCCGTAAATTAGGTTATTTGGATAGTTGATGAGCGGTTCAGATCTCAGGTACACGTGGCTTTGTCATGCGTGTGACCGAGAAAGGACCGCGAGTACAATTTGTATAATTCGGAATATATCCATCCAGATTACCACGACACTGCTGGGGTAAAAGCTGGAAGCGTCCACCGAGATGTGGTCCGGTAACCGTTTTTCTATTAAAGGGAGTCTACCCACTGTGGACACGTGGCATTGATGGTAATCTATACCGTCTAGATCTTATGCCTCATGGAGGTGGGGGCATCGACCAAAAATCACACAGACCATCATAATCTCTTAATTTACTATCTCAGGGAATCCTGACCATATGAATTTAACCGTCCATTTGACACACAAATTATGACGGTTCAGATCGTCTATTCAGTGTAATTTGAAGGAAATCCTTTCCATTAAAAAAAAAATCAAATTAGACGGTTTCAATTAACCTAATCATTAAGTAAACAGTGGCCAACTCACACCGTTATAGTTGCTCGCCTTTAAAGGGATTTGGTGACTTTTGTCCCAGTGTGTTAGTTTGATAAAGGGGAGTTATCTGATACTCTGGCTAAGCACGACACTTGATACACAACACTTAGAAATGGTACATGTGACAAATACTAACACAATCTAAACCGTCTAAATTGTAGAAATCAGTGTCTCTTAGTCAAGGAATAGAAATAAGATCAGTTGAAAAATCTCAACTTTTGATGAGTTGTTTTGAAGTAAGACCATTGGTTGTTATTATTTTAACCGTCCAATGGATGTCAAGAAATAGAATAGCATGATAATCAAATATAAGAGAAATTTTCTTTTATGAAACATCTAATCTTCTTGAGATAATTTGGACGGTTTATTTTGAATTAATTGTATGACACATCTGCGATTTCTCAGTAATTTCTAACTGACTACGTATCACCTATCACACTCAGACCGAGTATCAAAGTACCTCTCATTGATAAAAACGGTCTGAACGCGGGCGTAAAAATCAACTCCGAAGTGGATAAGAAACGAGTGGGAAGTAATAATACGTCGGTAGAAAAAGAAAGGGCGTGGACTGAAAATGCTCCTCGACCGAGGAAATAGGACTTGTCCACCGATTGTGAGTCTCTACAAGGTGGCCCATGGTCCAATCATCTGCACCGTTCATCTGATTTTCCACACAATGTATTAGCCATGCTAAAAAATCTACACCCTGGAATCAACTAAGGAGCCGCAACTAATGATACGTTTAGCAAACGTTGACATTCGAGTCTTCATATGAAAAAGAAAGGCCAGGGATTAGACGTTTATGACCTACGAGAGAGAGTGATTTTTGGGCATGGTCAATCCACGGTGGGCCATCTCGTGTCATCATACTTGATAACTAACCACTAAATCCATATGTAGAAATCGATGGTCAGGATTCTATTGGGTTAAATCCGGGATGTGGACCATTTTCTTCGCTACTGTCAGCATGAAGACCTCTTATACAAAAATTAGGATTGCATGATGACACGTTTCCCGACCCATCCATCCTGGCCCAAAATTCCAACGCTCAGGATTGATTTACATTCAGCCATGACGCGCCCAAGTACCAAAACCATCACGATACTCGAGCCAAGAACGCAATAGTTCTTTAAAGCTACACTCGAATGAAGGGTACATTATCCAATGTGCGTTTAATGCCGTTTCGTAAATAGTATCAACCATACAATAGGTTGATTACTCGACTTACACAACGGATCCAGACCGTCCAATCACTGAACCTTCGTAGATTAACCATACGCCAAACTCATGCTATGTTCGTAGTTGCCTGATCGATGACTTTGAAAGAGTCAGTAAAAGCAATCTAGTAGTTGGGCCATTCATAGGGTAGATCGAAACCGTTAAAATATCCATTCAAGAAGTAAAAAGTTCCAGCAAGAATCACATCCATTCGATTTTATGTGAACGGCTTACATTCAAGCCCAAGTTTCGAATAGTCGGGGCCACTTAACAGACAAATAGAGCCGTCCATGCTCTATCCGTGATGGGCCCTACCTCGTTAAGTGGGCCCCACAGTAATCAGTATCACCCAGCTGGAGATTTTAATTTCAGTAGTCAGTGGGTACCTAGCTTTTTAATACGGTGGAAATGTCTCCGTGTGGTGTAGATATATCGTTAAGTGATGGGGACGGGACAGTTCGTTTGTTCAATAATTTTTAACTCCGTCATGACGCGGATGCACGTACAAACCCCTCCCATCTCATCATTTCCATTTTGCAGCTTTCGATGCTCTAATTTTCCTTCCCTGCCCTTCGTACGATTTGAAATAACGTTTCTGCCATTCGATCCTGGGAAGGTGATTTTTTTTGATACACTGGCAGCATATGACACCTAATACGCAGGCAAACGGAAATTCTGCGCGTAGCATTATTAACTCAAAAAATCGATAAAAGTGAGTGAACTGCTACATTTAATTTAATTTCCGAAAAAATACGTTGATTGAACAATCCTAACGTCTGGCCATGTTAAAACAAGACCATTGGATATTTTACATTTTTAACCGTCCAAAACATGTCATCCGATCCGACGGTCAGAATAATGAATAAAACTAATGTTTGGCTCGTGACACATCTAAGCTGGGAACTGTAGTTTTCACTGTTTAATTTAAACTTACCGTGTACCACGTATGCAATTTCCAAGTTGTTTATCAGAGATTGCATAAGACCCGTCAGTCTCACATGAGAAAAACTTGTATACTCTGAAAGACGCGAGAGATGATACGCAGGCACTTTGGAATTATTTATAAATTAAATATTAGAATAGAAGTAAATTAAATCAAACCGTCCAATTATAATCCAAGTTTAGATGTCTCATGAAATAGAAATAAGATCATTTGATTATCTTACTATCGGATTGTTATTGGAAGGTTAAAATGAAATATATCCAACGGCCCAATTTCAACAAGCATGTGTGCATTAATCGGAGACTTGAATTGTTAAAACTAAATAATTTTCGGAAGATGACTTATTTACAGTCGTTTCCACAAGTTAGTCAGTTTAGTTTTCGTTATTCTATCACACGTGTATGATTTCTGAGTGCCTGCGTATCAAGCGTCAGCTGACAGAGTATTAACTAACTCCATCGGATATTCCCTCTTGCTGGATTTTTTTTTCTTTGAATAGCCGAAAGGCAAGTGGATGACGGACTACTGAAGTGATTTGTACTGCATCACCTGATCCGTGTGGATCAATCTAAGATCCGCTTCAGAAGGTAGAGCCCATCACAGATTAGCTCATGGACGGTTCTATTTATCTGTAAAACATGATCTTGACCATTAGAAAAATGGAGTTGAATGTAGACAGTTGAAAGTTCCTTGATTCCCTAAAATGGACAGGTTAGGATGAAAGCTAGCAATTCATACTTCTCCAGTTGATTAAACATGGTGGGTCCTACTTCTTGATCGGCTTCGATCATCTATCATAGTG
Source organism: Magnolia sinica (assembly GCF_029962835.1). Taxonomy (NCBI): domain Eukaryota; kingdom Viridiplantae; phylum Streptophyta; class Magnoliopsida; order Magnoliales; family Magnoliaceae; genus Magnolia; species Magnolia sinica. The sequence goes on along the minus strand of NC_080573.1, from coordinate 3,001,205 downwards.
GTCCAACTATCTGAGATTTCATTCCCAGCGGACTGTCTGAAAAAAACCAAAAAAGAGAGAAGAAAATCGTTAAAGAGAAAAGCATTGATACACTGTCAGAGTGTGATGGATGATACGCATGGTACCAAATTGCGCGCTTGGCATGCAAGTAATTCAAAGCAAATCGTTCCAATTAAGGGTCCCGCTTTAGATGTATCGTGAACGAAGAATTAAGATTATTTGACTATTTGACTATAGGATTGGTGGACACTGATTGGACGGTTAGATATGATATCCAACGATCCCATTTCAATAAACAATTGACCACGAATCATAGGTCTGCCAGATTGATTTTGGGGCTGTTCATTAGAAACAATAGTTCGGCAGTTTAATTAATTATTTATTTATTGGTAAATATTTAGTGCCCGTGTATCAGGTTTCATTAACTGTAAGAGCATCAAATTAATCCACGAAAATATCGGACGTTGGGTGGTGATTGGTGAAGAGGACGCGGTTTCGGTGGATCCGAATCCATTAACGTCGGTGGATCCCTAACTGTGGGGCCCATTTGGATTTGTTTTTATTATATCCACTCCATCCATCGGTTTTCTAGCTCATTTTATGGCATGATCCCAAAAATATTGTAGATCTAAATCTAAGGTGGTCCACACTACAGGAAACAGGGGCGATTGAACGCCCACCATTATTAAAAAAAAAAAAAAGAAACTTTAGGCCCACCGGAATGTTTATTTGCCATCAAACCCATTGAAAAGTTCACAAAGATACGGATGAAAGGACTACACAAATATCAGTTCCATGCAAAACTTTTGTAGCTCATAAGAAGTATTTTATAATTAATCACCACCGCTTCGGATCTGCTGTATAATTGTATTGTTGCGCTCACCTCCTAAGATATATAATTTGGTGAAACGAATGTCCAGAGTGGATATAGGAAAAATATATCAGGGTGGGCCCCACAGTCAGTGATCCATCCAAGCGGCGTCCCTCACCACCCAGATTTGATTGGTGGGCGAGAGATGAGCTCTGACTTTGTTAATGTTTTTTTTTTTTAGCGGAATAAGTACTCAGCCCATCTCTGATAGCATACGCTCCACCAATCAAGTCGCCACGTCGCCTTATCACGGGGATGAATGCTGAGCTCCTCACCAGCCAATTCCCGGTCCGAGAAAAATCATCCCCTCTTGACGTTTGACGGGGAGACTTGGAAATGATTGTAATACGAATTTCTCTTTTTTGTTTTTTCTACCGAGGAATGATTCATACACCTCTGGTTTTAGACCGGTTTGGCTGCTGACCCCAACATCAGCCAACTAGCTGATGTCAAAGCCCCCTGAGCTCTGCCATGATATATATGTTTTATCCATGCTCTCCGTCTATTTTTCGGCTCATTTGAAAGCATGAACCAAGAAAATAAGGCAGATCTAAATCTCTAGTGGAACACACTAAAGGATATAATGGGGATTAAATGTTTACTATTGCAAACTTCTAAATGATCATGGAAGTTATAGATCAAGCTGATATTTTTGTTTTTCCTTCGTTCATCTTTGTCTAACCTTATTAACAGGCTGGACAGCAAATAAACATTTCTATGGGCCTTAGTTTTTAATAGTAGACATTATTCCCCTCATTGTTTCTCGTGGTGTGATCCACTTGACCCGTGGATCTCCCACATATTTCATCTCATGCCCTAAGATGACCTTTGGATCTCCTACATTTTATGTTTTATGTTTTAAAATGATATGAAAAAAATGAATAAATAATATGAATAAAGCACATACATCATTGTGCGGTCTACATAGCTTCGACACCAGCTAGCCAGCTGGCCGGTATCCAGTCATCAGCCAAACTTATCTGGCTATGCTATCATTGGCACCAATTTTTTCTAAATTTAGAATTAGAGTAGTATGAAAGATGAATGAATGGAGGTAGCTCACAAGCCACAAGGATGGAACTTTCATCAGAACCACCCGGTACATTACCTTCTCATGTTTACCTTTGGTCTCATGAATCATGACCATCCACATCTCAAGTACTATGCCAACCCTAGGAAAATATTTGAGATGGGACGGGCATGATTAGTTTGCGTATGGCCCATTGTAGTCATCGTATTTATCTAATTCATCCATATGATGTGCCTTGTAAGGATGAAAGAATCACATATGGATCACAGCATTAAGAAACTCAGGTGCGTCATACAACGTGAATTTAAAGGTTTTTACATAGAACTTATGAGGTGGCTCATTTGAGTGTTGAATCAGCCTGGTCGTTGGGATCATGGCCAGAAAAAGGGTGATGCTCCAGATGGACGGGGTGGATTTCATGAAGTCATTGTTTCTTTTTTACTTAATTAGGAAAGGTACCCCACCAGCTGGTGGATGGATACAACTTGCCTATTGACGCTGCCAATAGTGATGTGGCTACTAGGGGTGCACACGATACGGTTCGGTCCAATTCTGGAGTGAGATCAGAATAAAACTATTTCCAACGGTTATAGGAAAAACAGAACTGGACCGTTTCCACCCCATAACCGAATCGGAATCCGATCATAGAAAACTAGTTCGGTTCTAGTTCAGTTCTATGATTATAGGCTTTTTATAATCCAATCCAATTGCATGGCTTGTTTTTATAATCCAACTTAATTGCATGGTTTGTTTTTTTTTTTTTTTAATCCAATCCAATTGCTTGATTCCTAGAGATAAAGAGAGGCCATGAAGGAGGAGGAGAATAAAGAAAGATTAGGTTTTTTTTTTTCTTCTTAAAAAATGTTTTAAGAACATTAAAATTAAAATATTTATTAACAAAGGAGTCCGATTCCAAGTTTAGATTCAAGGTTCGGTTATATGGTTCGATTCGATTCTATAGAACCTCAAACCGAGAACTGAACCGAAATTAACTGGTGTTTTAATTTTCAAAACTCGTGCTCTTCAGACCAAACCATGCGATCTAGTTAGTTCCGTTTCGATTTACCGATTCCACTAGTTCTGTATGCACCCCTAATGGCTACCAGACAATGTTATGTTTGAAAATATTGAAAATAAAAATAAAATAAAATAAATTATTTTTTGTTTCACCCGGCTAAATCACATAAAAATTACATTGTCCTTAAAGCGTGATTTGTCCACTTATCAATTGTTGATGGTTATAGGCGAATTCCTTCCAGGATAAGATAAACCTATTTAGATCCCGCGTGTAGTTTTCACAAAGGATTCACTTAGGAATAATTCAACGTAGCTGATCTTTTGTGAGGCTCAAATAGTGGACGTATTTAGAGTATTATTTAATGGAGATGTTTTCTGAAGGATCTGATGAATGATGAGAGATTTGTTGGAGTTGATTGAGATTTGGACCGGAATGGTCCAGTTTATATAGGCAACAAGGAGTGGACCGTTGATAGGTGGATATCAACGGTTCAAAATGATTGAAAAATATTTCTGACCATTAATCATTAATTTGAATCGTTTCTGGTCATCGGATCAAAAGATCTGACCGTTGAATCATTGTAGTATGTCCGTTTTTGGACAATTATGACTTTTAAGACTGCTAACTGTTCTAAAAAAGATTGATCACCCTAACTAACACCACACGACCTACGCATGAACGCACACAATTCAAGGATCTCAATCTCCAAAACTCGAAGTAAAAATATTGAACACACCTTGATATATAAATCACAAGTTTTTTTTTTCTCATTTTCGATATAGGACAAAAGTACAAACTGTACTTTTCATTTGTAATTTTTTCAAAATCATTTTGTCAGCAAAATGAAAATTCTAAACAAATTTGAATTTTTTTTTTTCAAAAAACCAAATTTCAACATAATCTTTTAGCCTCTTCCTTATCATCTACTTTATTAGGTAATTTTAGTGTGGGAGTACAAAAATGAGATAGATCTAAATCTCAAGTAAACCATACTACAAAAAATGATAATGTTGAACACCCATCTTTAAAAAATTTTTGAGGCCCATTGTAATATTTGTTTTCGATCCAGCTTGTTGATCGTTGATAAGTTTTCACAGGCTTAGATGAAGGGAAAATACAAATATCAATTTTATTCAAAATTTTTGTGGCCATGACAAAATTATAATGTGGGTATTCAATCACCACTGTTTCCTATCATGTAACACCCAGAGATTTGCCTTTGCCTTATTTTTTGTCTCGTGCCCTAAGATAACATGTAAAATTGGATGGAGAGTGTCAATAAGATGGTAGTGAACCGCGGAAGTGACTATAGGGCTGTCAATTTGCCGGTCCTGAAGTAGGAGTCAGACTGGATTTTGAACTGTTTTGGGTTGGTCCGCCGAGCCTGCCCTTTGTAAAATTCTGATTTTTCAAGCTCAACCCGAACCATTGACACACCCCGGAGTAAGAATAATATTGAAACACGAGAGATGCTTGCATTCAACCGCTTTGACAATGAGTTACCGTCCACTGCAAATGTACATCGATAATTGAAAGGAAGGAAGAGAGATAGAGAGAGGTGGCAGCGTGCTATACGCTGAGAGGGGAGAAGGGGTACAAGCTACTCACATAAATTTTTAAAAATACGAAAGTGCCCTGAGTAGGTAAGATTGGGACCGGATTAGCTACCGACTGTTCAGTAGCTATCTCGCTATTGAAGTGATGTCACCAAGTTTTGTGGGGCCCACCATATTGTATGTATTATACCCACACCGTCCATCCAATTGGAGGGATCATTTTAGGGAATGAGCTAAATGATGAGGCAGATCCAAAGCTCAAGTGGACCCCACTACAAAAAACAGTGGGGATTGTATGCCCACGGCTAAAAACTTCCTGACACCATAGAAGTTTTCAATCGAGCTCATATTTATGTTTTCTATTAATCTATTTCTGTGTGAACTTATGAAAAGGTTGGATCTCAAATAAAACATTGTGGTGAGCCCTAGGAAGGTTTCAAAGGTGGGCATCATTGTGCCCACCGTTTTCTATAATGGAGTATAGTTGAGCTTCGGATGTGCTTCATTTTTAGACTCATGCCATAGAATGTTATCACCAAATGGATAGATGGTGTGAATACAACACATCATGGTGAGGCCCACAAAACTTGGTGATGTCACTTCAATAGCGAGATAGCTACTCAAGTGTCGGTAGCGAATGGCATCTCTAAGATTGGTGTCATTCATTAGACTAAATGACTAAATCTAAAAAGATGGTTGATTGGTATTTCATTTTAATTACGTAAAAACCTGTTTGGTGTCCAAAATCTCACTAAAAGTTTAAGGCAAGCGACAATAAATTTAGATCTGAGAGTGGGAATGCATCTCTTTAAAAATATAAGCAAATATAAATTGGTAGGAAGTGAGGGTGAGAGTTTGGCACAAGGATTGAAAGTGGGAATGCCAGAAGGATTTACAAAGTTTAAACATCAGAAGTATGTAGAAGCATCCTGATTCGGCCAATGTTTTAGTCTCTAGGGCCACGAGCTTGTATTATAATAAAATTAAAAGAATGAATGGTTTAAAAATATTTATTAACGATTTACAAATGTTTAGTTTACATATATTCATTCAATTCGGGATTTTATTTTAATGATCTAATGAGTTTCTTCCTCTTTGCGTATTGCATCACCATACCCTTTAGTAGCATCCACTGATTCAGAACTTAACTTGAAAGCCATATATTGACCCAAACGTTTTCGAGATATCCGTAGTAACCAACGAATGACAAGTGTTTTTCCTCACATAGATCTTATTTCAATGGGAGCTTGATGAGCCGATCTAGCTACACGGTATCACCGATACGGAGAAAACAAAAGAGAATAAGAAATAAATATTAAATCAAACTATCTCAAGCTCATGATAATTTAATTCATTCTCTTATAGGTGTGGCCTATATTTATAGGGCTAGGGTCAACAATGTTAGGGCCTTTTCAGTTCAATTAGGACAAAGTCTCAACCATTAAGATCGAACTGAAACCAACCTCACTACCTATTAAATGTAATAAAAAAGGTGTAAGTAGACAACATATATGAATGGACGTGTGTGACATACCATTATAAAATTGAAATTAGGTGGGACAACAGGCAACATAGAAAAAAGGCTATAAACTCTGATTTACACGTGTGACTTATCAGAGTTGATGACTTGAACTTGATCCAACCTATCCACCGCTCACTCAACGAACGAGTTGGTCAGAGTCACTGAGCCTTTTAACCATGCAATGCGTGAGTATGACCTGGAACGCTTTCTTAGAGTATCAAATGGCTCTAGTCTTAAACCAGAGCGGATTGCCTGTGTGGGGTCCACAGAGATGTTTGTGACAAATCCACTCCGTCCATCTGTTTTTAGAGACCACAATAGTGCAGGATTATGAAAATCATGAAAAATCCAAAACTCATTTGGGCCACAAAAACAAAACAATGGAAAAGCAAGGTCCACCGTTGAAACCTTCTTGCAGCTGATCATGATGTTTATATGCCATCTAAACCGGTCATAGAATTATTACCTATCAGATAAACGGTAGAAGCAAATATCATCCTGATGCAAAATTTCTATCACCACCTGACCTTCAATCCCCGCTGTCTGGTGTAGTAACATGAATTTTGGATCTGCCTAATTTTTAGAATCCTGTTCTAAGGTGGTCTTTAAAAACAGATGGACGGAGTAGATTTATCACTGACATCTCAGTTTACCCCCCACACACCCGCTCCCGTCTTAAACTCACTGAGAAAAGAACCAAAAATAATAATAATAAAAAAATAATAATAAATAAATAAATAAAATAAAATTTCCTTTCTTTCGTTTTCTTGCATTTCTCTCTCAACCATTTTTTAAAATAGCAAAAACAAAAAACAAAAAACGCACGAAGATATGATATCAGTAGAAGATTGGACTTTTTGATATGGCCGAAGAGCAGCCCTCACAAATTCACGAGAAAAAGGTCGAAATAAGGAAAACACCTGTACCTCGCGCATGGTACCTTCCAGGGTCACTTTCACTATCCTGGGATAAACGATTTATTATGAAAGAAATCCACGCCGTCCATCAAGTACACCACCTCTCCCTAGTATTGGACCCAAATAATTATGACCGTTGAGTATTCAGGTGAGACACGGTAAAAATTATATACTAAAAACTCCAAATTCACTTGGTATGCCTTACCTGAGCTGTAGAATACTGTTATTTTTGGATAATTATTTTATCCTTTTGAGGAACACAAGACTCATCGATTGGATGACATATAAACACCGCCGTTCAGTTCTTACTTTTTACTGTGGTATGACTTATATGAGTTTTAGATAATGATTTTTTGTTTCAATGGTTTAAAAAAGGCTTCAGACATGATGGACGGGGTGGATCGTATGTAAGATGAAGCCACTTGGCTTTCTGCTTGCGAGTTACCCCAGCGCGGCTCAACGAATGTCCTTCTCTTCTTCCCCTTTTAATTTTTATAGAGAAAAAGTATGATACAGATACTCTCGCGAGTAATATGGATGATACGCAGGCACTTGGAAATTTCTCAGGAGTTGCTTACGTGGCATATAATTAGTCAAACTAAACTGTCCAAATTATATTACCAGTGAAGATGTATCATGAACAAAAAATTAAGCTTATTTTCTTATCTAACCACTGGATTGTTGAGAAATTATTGGACGGTTGAAATGAAAAATAAAAATAAAATCCAACGGTACTATTTACACAAACAAGTGCCCACGAATCAGTGGTCAGTATTGTCCAACCAATCTATCTCGGTATTTGGACTTGGTGACAGTGGTTTTCACAATCTAGTCGGTTTTATTTTATCAGGTATGGGCAAAATGTATGGTTTGAGAGTGCCCGCGTATCAAGCATCATACCCATCCTGAGTATCATATAACTCCCTATTTAGTTGAGAAATTTGCGGCTGTACGACCCATTTATGGCCCATTTAGGAAACCACGCCCACCTCATTTTCCTTTGCGAGAATACGCCCGAGCTGTACGGAAGGCTTGTCAAAGGTCGAAAATGCCCTTGCTTGGTTGAGAGTTGCATTTCGCGGTCAATTCGCTTCAAACCATGATCATTTGCATGCATTTCGCGGTCATCCTAAACAATTCCGTGTTGATTCACGGTCGTTTCGAGGCATTTTGCGGTCAATTCCCTTCACTCCACGGTCAGTTGTATACATTTCGCGATCAATTCGCTTCAAACCATGATCATTCCCATGCACTTCACGGTCGTCCCAAATAATTCCGTATTGATTCACAGTCATTTCGAGGCATTTCGCGGTCAATTCGCTTCACTCCACGGTCATTTACATGCATTTCGCGGTCAATTCGCTTCAAACCATGATCATTCCCATGCATTTCGCGGTCATTTCAAACAATTTCGTGTTGATTCACGGTCGTTTCGAGGCATTTCGCGTTCAAGTCCCTTCACTCCACGGTCATTTGCATGCATTTCGTGGTCAAATTGCTTCAAACCATGATCATTCCTATGCATTACGCGGTCATCCCAAACAATTCCGTGTTGATTCACGGTCGTTTCGAGGCATTTCGCGGTCAATTCCCTTCACTTCACGGTCATTTGCATGCATTTCGCGGTCAATTCGCTTCAAACCATGATCATTTCCTTGCATTTCGCGGTCATTCCAAACAATTTCATGTTGATTCACGGTCGTTTCGAGGCATTTCACGGTCAATTCCCTTCACTCCACGGTCAGTTGCATGCATTTCGCGATCAATTCGCTTCAAACCATGATCATTCCCATGCACTTTACGGTCGTCCCAAATAATTCCGTGTTGATTCATGGTCGTTTCGAGGCATTTCGCGGTCAATTCGCTTCACTCCACGGTCATTTACATGCATTTCGCGGTCAATTCGCTTCAAACCATGATCATTCCCATACATTTCACTGTCATCCCAAACAATTCCGTGTTGATTCACGGTCGTTTCGAGGCATTTCGCAGTCATTTCGCTTCACTCCACGGTCAATTGCATGCATTTCACGGTCAATTCGCTTCAAACCATGATCATTCCCATGCATTTCACGGTCATTCCAAACAATTCCGTGTTGATTCACGGTCGTTTCGATGCATTTCGCGGTCAATTTCCTTCACTCCACGGTCATTTGCATGCATTTCGCGGTCAAATCGCTTCAAACCATGATCATTCCCATACATTTCGCGGTCATCCCAAACAATTCCGTGTTGATTCACGGTCGTTTCGAGGTATTTCGCGGTCAATTCCCTTCACTTCACGGTCATTTGCATGCATTTCGCGGTCAATTCGCTTCAAACCATCATCATTCCCATGTACTTCACGGTCGTCCCAAACAATTCCGTGTTGATTCACGGTCGTTTCGAGGCATTTCGCGGTCAATTCTCTTCACTCCACGGTCAGTTGCATGCAATTCGCAGTCAAATCGCTTCAAACCATGATCATTCCCATGCATTTCGCAGTCATCCTAAACAATTCCGTGTTGATTCACGGTCGTTTCGAGGCATTTCGCGGTCTATTCCCTTCACTCCACGGTCAGTTGCATGCATTTCGCGGTCAATTCGCTTCAAACCATGATCATTCCCATGCATTTCACTGTCATCCCAAACAATTCCATGTTGATTCACGGTCGTTTCGAGGCATTTCGCGGTCAATTCGCTTCACTCCACGGTCAGTTGCATGCATTTCGCGGTCAATTCGCTTCAAACCATGATCATTCCCATGCATTTCACGGTCATTCCAAACAATTTCGTGTTGATTCACGGTCGTTTCGAGGCATTTCGCGGTCAATTCGCTTAAAACCATGATCATTCCCATACATTTCGCAGTCATCCCAAACAATTCCGTGTTGATTCACGGTCGTTTCGAGGCATTTCGCGGTCAATTCGCTTCACTCCACGGTCAATTGCATGCATTTCACAGTCAATTCGCTTCAAACCATGATCATTCCCATGCATTTCACGGTCATTCCAAACAATTCCGTGTTGATTCACGGTCGTTTCGATGCATTTCGCGATCAATTCCCTTCACTCCACGGTCATTTGCATGCATTTCGCGGTCAATTCGCTTCAAACCATGATCATTCCCATACATTTCGCGGTCATCCCAAACAATTCCGTGTTGATTCACGGTCGTTTCGAGGTATTTAGCGGTCAATTCCCTTCACTTCACGGTCATTTGCATGCATTTCGCGATCAATTCGCTTCAAACCATGATCATTCCCATGCACTTCACGGTCGTCCCAAACAATTCCGTGTTGATTCACAGTCGTTTCGAGGCATTTCGCGGTCAATTCTCTTCACTCCATGGTCAGTTGCATGCATTTCGCAGTCAAATCGCTTCAAACCATGATCATTCCCATGCATTTCGCAGTCATCCCAAACAATTCCGTGTTGATTCACGGTCGTTTCGAGGCATTTCGCGATCAATTCCCTTCACTCCACGGTCAGTTGCATGCATTTCGCGGTCAATTCGCTTCAAACCATGATCATTCTCATGCATTTCACTGTCATCCCAAACAATTCCGTGTTGATTCACGGTCGTTTCGAGGCATTTCGCGGTCAATTCGCTTCACTCCACGGTCAGTTGAATGCATTTCGCGGTCAATTCGCTTCAAACCATGATCATTCCCATGCATTTCACGGTCATTCCAAACAATTTCGAGTTGATTCACGGTCGTTTCGAGGCATTTCGCGGTCAATTCCCTTCACTTCACGGTCAGTTGCATGCATTTCGCAGTCAAATCGCTTCAAACCATGATCATTCCCTTGCATATTCCCATGCATTTCGCGGTCATCCCAAACATTTCCGTGTTGATTCACGGTCGTTTCGAGGCATTTCGCGGTCAATTCCCTTCACTTCACGGTCAGTTGCATGCATTTCACAGTCAAATCGCTTCAAACCATGATCATTCCCTTGCATATTCCCATGCATTTCGCGGTCATCCCAAACAATTCCGTGTTGATTCACGGTCGTTTCGAGGCATTTCACGGTCAATTCCCTTCACTGCACGGTCAGTTGCATGCATTTCGCGGTCAAATCACTTCAAACCATGATCATTCCCATGCACTTCACGGTTGTCCCAAACAATTCTGTGTTGATTCACGGTCGTTTCGAGGCATTTCGCAGTCAATTTGCTTCACTTCACGGTCATTTGCATGCATTTCGCGATCAATTCGCTTCAAACCATGATCATTCTCATGCATTTCACGGTCGTCCCAAACAATTCCGTGTTGATTCACGATCGTTTCGAGGCATTTCGCGGTTAATTCCCTTCACTTGACGATCATTTGCATGCATTTTACGGTCAAATCACTTCTAACCATGATCATTCTCATGTATTTCACGGTCGTCCCAAACAATTCCGTGTTGATTCATGGTCATTTCGAGGCATTTCGCGGTCAATTCCCTTCACTTCACGGTCAGTTGCATGCATTTCGCGGTCAAATCGCTTTAAACCATGATCATTCCCATGCATTTCACGGTCGTCCCAAACAATTTCGTGTTGATTCACGATCGTTTCGAGGCATTTCGCGGTCAATTCACTTCACTTCACGGTCATTTGCATGCATTTCGTGCTCAAATCGCATCAATTCATGATCAGCGGTGCAATCGACCGTGAAGTGAAGGGAATTGACCGCAAATGCTCAAATGACCGTGAATCAACACTAATTGTTTGGGATGACCGTGAAGTGCATGGGAATGATCATGGCTTGAATGAGAGCGAAATGCATGCAAATGATCGTGAAGTGAAGGGAATCGACCGCAAAGTCCCTAAACGACCGTGAATCAACACGAAATAGTTTGGGATGACCGTGAAATGCATGGAATTGTCCGTGAAGTGGAGGGAATTGACGGTGAAATGCATGGAAATGACCACGAACTGATTGAAATTGACCGCAAAGTGAATGAAATGGATTTTCGACCATCGACCTGATGGAATCTTAGAAAATAACTAGGTTAGTTGGCTAAAGTATCTTCTCCTACCCCAAAATCATATAGGGTATATCAAGTAACTAATTTTGGTTTATAAGATATTCTTATTGAATGAATAGAGAAATAAATGAAAAAAAGAGAAATTTTTTTTACATGCTTATATATTCATATTTATATAAATATGTATTAGAGAAAATTGTAGGTAGAATAAAGTTCTCCATGTAAAAAATAAAAACTAAAAAATAAAAAATAAAAAAATAAAAAAATTTGCGTAGACTTTTACGGACTACAGTTATGGCTACAGCTATAATCTGTAGCTATATCTTCGATACATATCGAATACACTTCGATTAATCGAAAATTGCAGGATTTTTTATGCAAAGTTGCTGGACAGTTTTGGACCTTTTCCGATTAATCGAAAGACATTCGATATATCGAAGTATATATTGAAAGACCTTCGATGTATAGTAGAGGACATATTGAAAAAGCATTGGCTGTGGTTATCGCTACGGTTATAATCCGTAGCCAAAGATACCAGCTCTTTTTTTTTCCTGTTGTAATCCCTACCACCTTTGTGGGTCCTTTCATGAGGTATGTGTTATATCCAAACCGTCCATCTATTTTGTGAACTTGTACTAATGCTTGGGAAGAAAAATAAGACAAATTTAGCTATCAAGTGGACCACACTGTAAAAGGCAGTGGAAGATTGAACGTCTACCATTGAAACCCTTTTAGGGGTCCCAGAAGTTTTGGATCATTACAAAATTTGTTTTTCCTCTTCATCCAGGTCTTTGTGACATTATGAATATATTGGATGGAAAATAAATGTTATGGTGGGCCCTACAAAATTTTTAACGGTTAAAATCAATTTTCCTAATGCTCTTTGTGGTGTGGTCCAGTTGATCTTTGGATAGAATTTTTTTTTTTTTGATAATGCTCCGAAATGATCTCGAACTATGGATGAACGTTGTGGATAAACTAAATACGTAACTGTGGGGCCCATGTAACTCTGATATCTTTTGAACCGTTCGTACAACTCGGAGTTCGAGGAGTGTCAGCGCTCGTCTTCGAGCGCCAGATATCCGCTTGAAGGAACAAGCAGGGGCATTTTCGACCTTTGGCAAGCCTTCCGTACAGCTCGGGCGTATTCTCGCAGAGAAAAATGAGGTGGGCGTAGTTTCCTAAATGGGCCATAAATGGGTCGTACAGTCGTAAATTTCTCCTATTTATTTATGACACTCCGATTCACTGAAAATTTTTGTAGTAAAAGAGTACGTTTTTCTTTTTGCCTGTTCTGCCCCCATCTTAGATTTGACCCAAGAGAATTTCTGAAGTCTCGTTTCATCCAAATTTGATACTCTGGTATAATGTGATGGATGATACACAGTCCCTTAAAAATTACTTGGAAATTGCATATGAGTCGTACTTATTCTAATTAAACAGCCTTATTTAAGTATCCAACTTTTAGATTGGTATGCATTTATTGAACGGAAAGTGTTCTTATTTCAAGGAAGAAGTGTCCACAAATGAAAGGTTAGGATTATTTTTGAAAAAAAAAAACTTACGACAAAGGGAATGCCGGATTTAGATTTTATTTGGTTTAATTTGAATTATTTTGCAACGTGTGTGATTTTTAAGTTCCTACGCATCAAGAGTCATTTGAGAGCAAGGAATCAAATTAGAGAGAAACCTTAATGCTCTTGCAGACTATGATAGATGATAAGCAGGCATTTAAAAATTACAAGTGTTACATAAGTAGTTAGATTAAACCGTCCAAATTATGGTACCCAAAATAAATGTGTTGTGAACTAAAATTAAGATTATTTGATTATTTTACCAGTGAATTGGTGGACATTTATTGAATGGTTAAAAACAATAAATATCCAACTATTCCATTTCCAAATATCCAACACCCAATCTTGTCCATGTATTTGAATTAATATACACAACGATTTCTTAAGCCTTATTGGAATTTCACCACCTGTGGTTACTTAGTTCCTTTTATCGGGTGTTGATACTCATGAGTGTCTACCACCTCCTAGCCATACACTACACATACCTACGTCGCTATTGATTCCCAATACGCTGATTTTAATTTAAATGTAATTTGAATTCTAATGCATTTCAAATAAAAGCTCCCTGATGATCCATAGAGTAAAAATCAAAGAGATTGGACTATAGTAGCTATTCGATCGTGGCATGAAGCAAAGTTGTAAAACTACATTAGTGGTTGATTTTAGATATTTCGAATCAGAAGAGTTCTAATCATGTGGCCCATCCGTGGGTTGGCCCACCAGATCAACAGTACAGACCACGAGCAATGTCAGTCCGCTTGATAAGTCTACGACTAGGAGGGAACCACACGGAAGTCTCATGCAACTGACGTGCAGATGACTAGATTCGCATTCCTCGAAAGACATCCATGCACTGTCATAGTTCAATGCATGTAAAAAGGCACAACACGTGTCAGACACGTGCCTCATTTCAAAACAGTTCAAGTTGTGGGACCCTCTGTGGATGGCCCATAGCTTAACAGTCGTACAGAGGGGATTAGCACAGCTGGCTGATTGGTGGGTATGTAACTGACGGTTAAGATGAGAAGTTCCAACGGGTCGAATTGTGTAGATGATGCTCCATTAACCACACGTCAAAACTCAATCAATCAATCGGATTTAACTCTACGTGGGGTCCACTTTTCGACGGTTAGTACTTGTAGTCACGCACATCGGTTCCGTGAGAGCAGTGGCTGCGTGCATGAGTATGGAGATCCGTGCTCTGCCAGCTTATCGAATAACTCTTTTATCGATGAAGAAATCCAGGACTTCAGATTATCAAACCGGTGATTTATGATAGAGGAGTCATTCCATCGGAAGCGGATTGGCTGATGTACCGTACACCACCGACTTGGCTTATGTGCTGACGTCACCAAGTTCTGTGGGTCCTCATGAGGTACGTTTTGTATCCCAACCGTCCGTACATTTTGAGAGCTCGTCTCGAGACTCGAGCCGGACTTGAGCCGAAAAATAAGACAGATCGAAAGATCAAGTGGACCACACTGCAAAAACCAGTGAAGGAGTGAACGTATACTATTGAAACCTTTTTGAGGTCACGGAAGTTTTGGGTTAATATGGTATTTGTTTTCGGATGGAAAATAAACGTTATGGTGGGCTATACGAATGTTTTAACGGTGAAAATCATTGTCCTTTACTGCTATATGTGGTGTGGTCTACTTGAGATTTGGATATATCTAATTTTTGTTTTAATGACTAAAATGATCTCCTCAAATGGAGAACCGTGTGGATATAACAAATACATCATAGTGGGGCCCATTTAGCATGGAGGAGTCATTTGATGTACCCAAACCAGCCAGGTCGGTGGTGTATGGTACACCAGCCAATCTGCTTCCCTGTCCATACGTATGCATGCAGCATACGATGTACCTTCATCAAGACAGTTCAAATCACTGGCTCCTACGTGGATGCTGCATTTTAAAGATGGACAATCATAACCGTCTGATTGGTAGGCATCATCTGGACCATTACAAAAATTAAGGGCCCTAATTCAACGTACGGATGTTCTTAGACTGGAGCTTAAGATCGTGCAGTCAGGCTGATGTGTGCTCGTACGGAGAGGGCGCGAATTTCCTACGCAGCAGTTGTTGCAGGTAGCTCGTGCAACAAAAATCTCTGGGGGCCCACCGTAATGTGCTTGTAGCATCCACACCGTCCATCATTTGAGCCAGCTTATGTTAGGACATTAGCCCGAAAATCAGGCTGGTCCAAATCCCAAATGGGACATATAACAAAGAACGGTGGGGATCGGGATGCACACCGTTGAGACCTTCCTGGGCCACACAGTGCAGTTTATCTGCTAATCCAACCCGTTCATTAGGTGAGTACCACTAGGCTGATGATAAATATATATAAAAAAAAACTACTTGATCCAAAACTTCGGTGGGTCCAAAGAAGGTTTCAATGCGAGCCACACTTCAACTCATGGTGTGGCCCACTTGAGTTTTGGTTCAGCCTTTGGTCCCAACATAAGCTCGCGTAAATGATGGAGGGAGTGGATGTCACACACACCAAGGTGGGCCCCACAGAGATATTTGTCTCAATGGCTCCATGCAACGATGTTGCAGGAAATTCGCGTACCTTCCAAAGAGGGCTCCGGATTTGGACCGCTTGATTTGAAGAAACATGGGCCATGTTCCAGTTATGTACGGATGTAGCTCTCTGCCAGAGGTGTCTACTTTTCTCTCTCTTGGCATGTCCCTGGTTAGGTCACTTTCCAAAAGAGACCGGTAGCATCTGCAAACACCCGAGTTTTGTTGAGGCAACCATGTTGTATACGTTGATCCACTCCGTCCATCAGGTGTGGACCTTATTTTTAACCCTACATGCAAAATAATTTGCCTTATAAATATCGAGATACGCTACACCAATCGAAGAAAATGTGAAGTCACTCTTAAAACCTCTTAAGTTCGCGCCGCGTGGCCCATTTGAGTTTTGGATCAGGTGGCTGAGATTTTATCTTCATTTCATCCAGTGATTCATGTCCGATGAATGAGTATGATAAAAGATACACGCCATGGTGACCCCACACACAAACCAACGGTTGGAATCCAATTCCCATTGCCCTCCTAGTGCCATTTAAAAATCAAATAAGGCTGAAAGATGCCAACATAGAGTCAATGCGGACCATTAACCATTTTTCGTTTTTAACCGTCAATTTGGAGACTGATGATTGGACGGTATGGATATCTAATCAATGTGAGGTCAGACTATCCAATCAGTGACGGTTTTATTGGGAAAACGTTGTAATCCAGCAAGCGACACCTCACTTGGGTGCGACAGCTCATCCACCGTCTACGTCACATACAGCGAGCCAATCTGGACCGTCCAGACTGAAAGTCAAGTTGGTTGGATGATCCTGCCCATATTACTGACCATTAAAGAAACGGAGAGCCATTCATTTTTTATCGGGAAAGTAGATGGTTAAGATCATACAACTAATGTGATTTCCAGGCTACGCGCGAGATTTTGATGGTCCAGATTGGCTTGTTTGTATGCGACATGCAGAGTGGATTTGTTGCGTCATGGTAGATAACCATATCCAGTTCAGTACTTGTGGGAGGCTGATTTGCAAATCGGGTCCGTCCATATGCAGGTCCCTGGCATGGATGGTTTATATTTCAAAAATCACAACTACCGGACAATCCTATCCATCTGATCTGTGGCCGTTAAACTAACGGTGGAAAACAGAAAAAGTTAACGTCAATTAGCAAAGAGATAATGTATAAAAGTAATGGATGGGATTATCTCTCTCTGTTTTCTTTTAATACGAGCCCTACATCCTGTTGCCCGTACATGGGTGGACCCGATGGATACATAACCCTGCCACGTGTCCTGCCTAATTTAAGATACCACTCGCCACCTTTGTTTTATGATGCCCCATTCAAACTGGGCCAATCAGATGCTGGATCGGTTTTCACTGCAGTGTGGCCCACTGGGGAGAATCGTCCGTCTCCTGTTTCAGATAAAATGACCAAAGTGCCCTGGAATATTTTTGAGTGGCGTTATTTGATACTCTGACAGATCGTGATACTCATACGCACGCACACAGAAACTGAACATCTGGGTGTATGCACCACCTGTAATTAAAACAGCTCAAATAAGTTGTATCTTCTCGAGAAGGCTGCAGCCTGACCTTAGGTTGATGAATTTGGACCGTTGACCATTACTGTTTTAACCGTCTATTAGAAGTCCAGCAATCAGATGGTTAGGATCAAACTTCCGCTCCTATTCTTGGGCTACGATCAATCAAAAGTGGGACCACCATTTGGGTGGTTTAGTTTGAGTATGATCATGTAGCTTGTACTTATTTCAGGGTGCATGCTGATGGAGCATCACAGTCCCCCGGAGTATGAAGCCTCTCTCTGCTTTTGAGGAGTGTGGATTAGGTGAGGTAGGGGTAACAGCTAAGTGAGTGAGGCCCACCTAGATGTATTCGTTGTATATCTACGCCGTCCATCCGTTTTTCCAGCTCATTTTGGGCATGGTTCATTTGCAGATCCAATTCTCATGTGGACCACACCATAGAAAAGCTGTGGTGATTGAAAGCTTACCATTAAAAACTTCCTAGGTTCCACTGTAACTTTTATTTTCCATCCAACCTGTTAAAAAGGTCAGAAATCCCTGGATGAAGGGAAAACACAAAAAGCAGCATGATTCAAAACTCTGTGGCCCCAAAGAGTTTTTAATGGTGGAAATCAATCCGCACTATGTGGTCTCTCTATGGTTTGGATCTACCTCGTTTTTGTACCATTCCTTAAAATGAGCTGGAAGAACGGATGGACGGAATGGATATACAATGAGTACATCTTTGTGGGCCCCACGGTCAGGGCTTCACCCACTGAGCTGTTACTCCTGCCTCACCTAATCCCCTTCCTGTTTTGAGAGGGTAGATAGAACATCTCCCTCTCAGAAAACAACTGGACATTACTGTTTCTACCACCGCCAAGAGAAGGATGCAGATTCCTACTCTCCCTCACGTGCCAAAGTGTGTCAGCTTACATCTCCGGCTATGCATCCATTGGGCCCAGTGTATAAAAAGCCGGAATTATAGAAAATCAACGGCCCAAATTCAACATAAAGGGTGGTTCGCCTGATGATTAGACGGGCTTGATTGCCTCATAGTCTTCGATTATTGTGGCCTCTACAACCATCGTTTGGAGACCAAACCCCCCATTTTTAACGGTTCACTGTGGATGGATCATGCTCAAAAATCATATTGTATTGGACTTGGTTGTCTCTAGGTGGGCCATTATCTCTTTTCAACGGCTTGATTGCGTTCAATGGTCTCCACCAGCTTCTTTGCGTGCGATGCATTGGAAGATTTGGATTGGCCGCTTGATGCCTCCGTACGAGATGGATGGCCGACTCCTGTACGCAAATCACCTGCACGTTCTCAATTAGGAAACGTAATGGAATACTGTACAACCCCCATTGTACGCAGCATCGAGATCCGTGGGCCCACTGTCTTATGTGTGTTAGATCCACTCCGTAGATCAGGTGCGTCCTTTGATTTTACACTATCTGGCCCAAATTAAAACTGATTGCAACTATGGTGGGCCACAGCACAGGGTATAATTCAGAGGAGACGCCAACTGTAGGTTGTGTGCATGGGGGTTAGTGGTGTGTACTTTTCATCCAATCCGTCCATCTCCTAAGTCTCACTTAGATGAACTGATAATAAAAATATCAGCCAGACCAAAAATCAGATGGGACCCACTGAGTAAACATAAGAGGCTTTACGCTTGATTTTAAGTTGTTCCCGGTTTGCATAATGCTCGACCTCCTTATGTATCTGGGTCTTGTGATGCACAGTAAAATTGAGAAGGTCCACCTGATGGACGGAGTAGATTTCCGACGTAGAACATGGTGGGCCCCACAGAAAATAGTGTGCTTCATCCGCTCCGTACTATACGGCAGAGGATTCCAGTTCTGGCAAAGCTGCCCCTGTTTCTGGTTGAGAAAAACTTTCATACTCGGGCAGCGTGTGATGGTTGATACTCAGGCACTGACAACTGTTACGAATATCGCTCGATTAACTCGAAATAAACTGTGCAAATTCTGATCAATGGATCATAAACCGAAATTTACACTATCAAATTACTTAACTAATCAATTGATGGACGTATATTTGCATGGCCGAGATGAAAAGTAACCTAGCCAACGGTCCAAATTCAGCAAACCAACACCTACTCACTGCTAGTTTTGTTTACGGCCCAACACTGATTTATATGCCATCCAATCCATTCATCTGATGTTTCTCACCAGGATAATGAAAGATGACTGAAAAATCACAGTAATCCAATATTCATGTGGGCCATACCATGTGACTTTAGAGGTTTTAGCTAGAATTCTTTTGTAGCGGTCCACTTGAATGTTTAATTAGTTCTATTTTTGTAACCAAGACAAAATAAGATGTGTTTCACTTGATGGACGGCGTGGATTTCATGCACGTGAAGTCATTTCCTCATATTAGAAAAGTTAACCTCGGGAGGTTCCAAGCCCGATGTACCCAAGCGTTCCCTACCATACAACACCGCGGTTCTGAAATCTAGAGAAATTATACTGACAGTTTCTACCCTCCAACTTGCTCATAATTACTAAAAATCCACATTCCATTGCGTCATCAGCTGAAAAGTGATGGCATTTGGAAAAGCCCACATGCAAGATGCCCATGTGATTTGTTCAGCTTTTGTCTGACCTTGTTTTTATAATCAAGGCAATTTCGTTAATATTTTTCGCAAAGGGGTACTGATGTTAGAGTAGTTTCTAGAACCGGAATCCTCAGTGCGCTCAACACCTTAGCTATGTGCGGCCCACCGTGATACGTGTGACATCCATACCGTCCATTAGTTTTTAAGTCGTATGTTCCATGGAAGTTAAAATAATAAGCTTGATCTGAAACTTATGTGGGTCACAACACGAGAAAACTATAAAATCACGGCTGAAACCTCTTAATTCACTCGTTGTTGCCCGCCAGTTTTTTGGGTTGAATTTATTTTCTGGGATCTTTGTTCATCCAGCTAGGCTTCACATGATTAACGGGTTAGATGGCCTAAAAAAACACAGTGACCTCGGGAAGCCTTCTATGGTTGGCATCTCGACTGTTCTTTCTGGTGTGGCCCACATGAGTTTTGGGATCAAGTAGTAACTCGTGGAGGTGCAACTGAAAGACGGAGCGGATTTCACACACTTCACTCGCAGGCCAAGCGTTGCACCTTCTTACTTTCCTCGGGCTGAGGATTTGGGCCATTACTTTCGTCCCCTGCCGGAGGACCTTGGTTCGACCTTCTCTAGCCGTCCTTCTTTTAATAATGCGGAGGCGGAGCTAGGGCTGTTCACGAGTCAAGCTAGCTCAAAAAACTAGCTCGACTCGGCTCGAGTCAGCTCGGATTGACTCGGTTTGAGTGGTAGATTCAGGCCGAGTCAAGTTAATTATTTGAAATTCGAGTTGAGTTCAGACGAGTTCAACCAGGGGGCATTTCAACTCGACTCGACTTAAAACTTGAACTTGAGCTTGACTTGGCTGGATTAATAAATATATTAAAGTTGTGGGAAATGCGGAGAAAGTTAAAGTGGGATCTCTTTGCTTTCATCCCAACAGCGAAGAGTTTAATGTTGGTGTTGACGATCTCTTGAATCCAAAATGGTATATTATATGGAACACTCACATGAATAGACATATCCTTCCTGAATATGTTGTGAGCTACAAGTCCTCAAATCATCTGCAAGGTAACGGAAACTGCGCTTTTGTCTGAGCAGCAACAATACAGGTAGGTCCCACTTTTTTGTGGTCCCAGGTCTGATCAAAATCCTATCCATTGGAAAATATGGCCTTGATGATGGGTAATTCAGAACACACAATTGAGATGCTTTTGGCCCATGGTTCTTCTATCATAGGGCCCACACAGATGAATTTTCTAGATTGCTAAAAGATGGACTACACCCTGTTTCGATTGCCGGGCCAAACCAAAAATGAATTTCGCTTGGTAGAGCGTTATGTAAAATGTATCTTTTTTTTTTTTTAAAGCTTCTCTTCTGAATCAATGGAGGAGGATCAAGAACAGAATCCATTACTCTCTCACCCAACAAGCTCAAACTCGACTCGAGGTAAACTCAACTCGACTTAAACCACTAACTCGACTCGAAATCGACTTGACAGCTTTGACAAACAAGCGAAGCTTCAATGTTGAGCTCGAGGCCGAGCTCGAGCTCGAACTCGAGTATAGCATGGACAAGCTGAGCTGAGCTTGGCCCACCTCGACTCGGCTCGGCTCGATGCCCACCCCTATGTGGAGCTCGGTTCAACCTCTTGTAAGCGGCTCTTGTTTTCAATAAAGCTGGGCCAATTTCTTGCACTTGCTCACACAGGAAAGTATGTGAAGTCTAGCATCGTCTTCCTCAAGGGAATAATTGTTCTGAATCTATGAAACTTCTATAGACTCTCATGGGGACTCCTCCAATCCACGAGGAGAAGAACAAGAAAATAGAAGAATAAATTCTATAAAATTCAAAATTGATTGATGAATTTATTAATTTGTATGTGTCTTTCACTTCGTTAATGTAGAAAAAAAAACTAAAATATATAATTATAAAAAATAACAAATTTCTAACTCTAATAAAAATCATAATTCTACGTAAACTCTTTTAAAACTTAATTTCTAAAAATAAAAATTCCAAATAAACTTTTGCTAGAAGAGTACCAACATAATTACAAGTTATTTATAAAAAGTAAGAAAATTTAAGATTCTAAAAATAGAAAAACATTAAAAATTTTGAAATTACTAAAACTAGTAAATTTTTCTAAAAATTTGTTCTTGAGCTGAAAGCACGCGTTTTTTGACGAAACGGACAGATGCAACCCATGTACAT
The DNA here is from genome assembly GCF_029962835.1 of Magnolia sinica. Classification (NCBI taxonomy): domain Eukaryota; kingdom Viridiplantae; phylum Streptophyta; class Magnoliopsida; order Magnoliales; family Magnoliaceae; genus Magnolia; species Magnolia sinica. Next base: position 2,978,892 of record NC_080573.1, on the reverse strand, counting down.
CTCGAATGGCTCGTTTCAGTAAAGACTGATAGCTTGTGCGCCACGTAACGATACCCGGATAAAAGTTACGATCAATTTACGGTCCACCTTCTTTTGGCCCAACTATACTAGGAAAGTATATGTGACACGTTCTACATCACTTGCTCAATCTACCATCCTTTTGTTGAGTGCCCTACCTGATTCACTGGGTTGTTGGCATACTAAGTGGGGCAGAGCTCTCGTTATCCTTACCATTGTCTTTGGTGGGGCCCCTCTCATTGCTCTAGCCATAGGCTATGGCAGCTCCAGCTTGCTCCCACAAGGGCCCACCTTGAGAGTGGGCCATTTGGTTCACCGCTACTACCAAAAACTCTCACGGCAGTACCTACTCTTTTTGGGTGTGGATTAGGTGTTACCCGGTAACATGAATAGTAGGTGTTTTTCTGATTATCGGGTCTACCTTGATGCATATGTTGTATATCTATGCCGGCCAAAAATGAAGCAGATCCAAATCTCAAGTGGATCGCACAGAAGGGATTGAATGCCCTCTATTACAAATTGGTGGGCTGCAAAAGTTTTGGATCAAAGTTGATTTTTGTGTTTTTCGCTTGTTTAGGTCCACGTGATGTTATCAATGGTTTGGATGGCAAATAAATATTTACATTGGCCCTAGGAAGTTTTTAATGAAGGGCTTCCAATGGGAGCGAATTAGGTGAGACCTCGGATCCACTGAGGTGGGTGAGACACTGGCCGTGGGGCTCATGTTGATGTATGTGTCTTAAATCCACATTGTCCAACTATTTTGAAAGCTCACTTTAGAACATGATCCCAAAAATGAAGCTGACTCAAATCTTAAGTGGACCACACCATAAAAATAGTTGTGATTGAATCCCCACCATTAAAAACTTCATGGATTCCACTGAATGTTTATTTGCCATCCAACTTGTTGATAAGGTCATAAACACCTAAATGAAGAGACCACACAAATATCAGCTTGATCCAAAGCTTTTGTGGCTCACATGAAGTTTTTAATGGTCAATCACGATCGTTTCCAGTACCATGGTCCATTTGGGATTTGGAACTGCTTCATTTCTTGAATCATGCCCTGAAATGGGTTTTCAATATATCATAGTGGGCCCCACAGTTAGGAGTCCTACCCACGTTGGTGGATCTGGGATCTCACCTAATAGGCTTGTAACTCCCCAGATTTTCAGGGGCCGAGCAGGAACTCGGTTTTCGAATTCTCGGATGCCACATGTGCCATAATGGGCTTCAGACTTTAATTACATTTGAATGATTTCATAAGCAATAGAGAGTTTAACAGGGCATGAAGCATAAATAAGTCATAAAGCATAATCAAGTGCCACTAAATGTAAAAATATCTAAACCACAAATCTAAAAATATCCAGATAGGGAACTAGTCCCACCCATACATGTCCCCAAAGTGACTAAGGCACAAACCCAATCCCCGCGGTCGCCAAGCTCAGTTTAGAAAGATCTACCATAAGCCTGGTAGTGCGCTCGCTCCTCCTCGTCGTCCATGCTGGCATCCTCCAGCACGTCCAACTCCATCAATCCTACATTTATAATGTGTTCTGGTTGGTGTTTTAGAACAATATCTCAGGTGAGAGTGAGTAGCTAACTTAGTGGTTCCATTAGTTATAAGTTACACATGTTATCAACCCAATCGGCGCAGGTAATGATAAAATAAGAAATCAAACATTTCCTAAATACTATTGTTAAATATGCATATGAAGATATGACATGATGCATGCCCTTTCCAAACAACATTCCCTCACACGTGACTTCAACCACCTGGTTCGTAAATGACAACACTCCCTCAAATGTGCGACTTCAATGCCTGTTCCACCACATTCTAACTAATGCAATGCGGTGCATGATCATATTAGTCGAGTAATTATTAAGTTCAATTCATTCAGCATATTGGCGAAGCTAAGATACCGACGTTATATTACAAGTCCTTATCTGCATCACATGGCTCGTTGCCGCACGTGGTGACTCTTTATCAGTGTCCTTTGATCTAACTTTAGGCATCACCCGTTTATTTCACAAATCAACAATTTCAAAAGGTACGGCATAATACCTAAATATATGAGGATCAACTCGGTATGAATCGTTACCCAATACCGGGTATGATCACTCAATTATGAGATGCGGGCTTATCACATAAAACCAAAAAGCATGGGAAAATAGTTCGTCACCCAATTCCATTCACGCCCTGAATTGTTCGAATGGTGCTCTAACACGCAACCATTGGCCGGGTAATTTGATGGTGGTCGTTCGAACAATAGTCTATCACCTCCATCAGTGCTCATTGATCACTATGGGGAGGCTCGTCACCCCAGCATAGGTCGACAACTTAGACACGGTGTCCTATACTATCATGCCCGGCTCATGAGTTTTAGTTGCTCATTGGTCACTACAAGGAGGCTCGTCACCCCAGCGTAGGCCGACAGCTCGGACATGATGTCCCATACCACCATGCTTGGCTCATGAGTTTTAGTGGGATCGTATTGTACTAACGGTTATGAATGAACTCATCCATTGTGAACGGGGTATCCTAGATTTGATTTGGTTGTGTCATACGTTATGAACATACATGATCAGACGACTAGTGGACTAATTTGATTGACCTGGAAGAACCTCGGCACAACCGACATTAGGTGCAAGCATCCCATGTAGTCTAACTACTGTCGGTCGTCCGTATTCGACCCGAGTCGATCAAACAAGCATAGGGTGGTCGCTCCAACTCGGGCCACCCCTTTAGTTCAGATGGTTAGCCAACTGACCTAATATCGTAACAATCATAAGTATCGTTATGGACTAAGCATTGCATTACATAATTATAGCATATGTTCTACTAAATAACCATTTAGGCATTGTATCGTATATGTGGACATCAATAGAAGCAACACACCTACTTAGGCATTTTATCAAACATGTAAGCATCAATGAAACAACATATCTACTTAGGCATTTTATTAAACATGTAAGCATCAATGAAACAACATATCTACTTAGGCATTTTATCAAACATATGGGCATTAACAAAGTAGCACAATCAATTGAATATTCAATCAAGCATATGAACATTCATAAAAACAATACATTCAATCACTTAGACATTTTATCAAACATGTGAGTATCCATATTCAACCAATAACATATATTATAAACAAACTGAAACGTTGACATATTAGTATGCACAAATTCATCTACAAGCATCTAATCATTAACCGAAACCCTTAATGGTCGAAAAATAATAACCTAGATATAATGGTCTGCACCGTAAAAATGAACATCCGATTTTGAGCTCCTAGGGTTAGGGATTTGGGAAAAATCACAAATTCATATATAAACACCAAGACTATATGAGATTTATGCAATTCGTTTTATAAAGAACTTAAGTTAGGAAGTGGGTTTGTTCCTTATCTCCAAATCACAAATGGGGTGGATTCGGCGGAGGAGAATGATCGATGCTAGGGCTTTTATAAAGAACTTAAGTTAGGAAGTGGGTTTGTTCCACTCCTACTCTCACTCTTCTTCTCTTCTTCTTTCTCTTTCTCTTTCTCTCTCTCTCCCTTGGAGGATGTAAATTCGTATGGAGAGATGGGGTGCCCAAATGAGGCCCTTATATAGTGTCAGATTTGGTGTAAATAGTCCCAATGGTTGGGTTTTTACTATACTAGTCCTATGGGAGGGTTTTTCTAACCTTTAAGGCTCATTATGGGGTGTACATATCGATATACACCACAGGATAGTTAGCCCCAATGATGATTTACATATGAATATGATCAGCCCGCCATTTGGATGTGTCAATCAATGGATATGATTAGAAGTCTGTTTAACGGTCACCGATGGTCGATCGGGGCCACGGCTATGTGGATATGAGCAGGAAAATATTATTAATCAGTACTCTAATTTTGGTTGTAGATTGACGGTCCGAAAGCCACAACTTCACCAAGAGTAGAATGTTTATTTCACTTAAGCTTCTGATTTCGGCCTAAGGGATTCGCACGTTGCAAGTATTTAGCTTTCGGTCCAAGTTGAGCCGTTTTAGGTACTTTCTTGGTTCGCCACCCGCGATGGATGTTAAGCTCAGTGAGACAGACATTATTCTATAATTTTGGAACTAATGGCCCACTAATGAGCGGTCTAGAGCTTGTTCGAAAAATTGAGACATTCCTGGAATAAAATAGGTATCAAGATTTCTTGTGCACAATTATTAGGGTTTGGATTAGATAAGTTCATAATGTGACTTATTCACAACCAGTGGAAATGAAGATTCGATTATAATTACTCTAAACCATCGGTTCTTAGGCTAAAAGGATACTGACTCAGTTTGATTTGTTAATTAAGATTCGACCCTTAGTTGTCACAACTTTTGGCATGTCTTTATTTAGTTACGATTATCATAATTAGTTAGTGATATGTCGGTTAGAATTAGACCCTATGTGAACAAATCCCGAGGCTAAGCTCGATGTTTAAGTGATCGGACGAATTTGTTGGTCTTATACGATCGATCAATCCTATTTGTATGGTTCTTTATCGGTACCAGCCGCGTATAAGCCCATCTCGAGTGTCGAGAGTCAATAAGTGATGACGTGGCTAGTTATAAAAAAGAAAATTTAAGAATTTTTAGAAATTTCAAAATAGCGAAAATTTGGAATGTTATAGATCCAATGACCAATTTTCCCTGTCAAGCGGTTTACTAGATATTTGAATCAGCTTTACTTTTTAGATCTTGCCTTGAAATAAATTGAAAAGCCTTATGGATGGCATGGATGTTGTTTGGACAAAATCTCGTAGTCCTAGATGAATGGAGTAGATGTAGCTATGTAGCACGTATGATATCTTCATTGTATGTGCTAAATATACAAAAAACAACTCACTGACGAGCAAATCTTCGAAGGAACGTGCGTTGGATATACAAGTTTGTAACCATTAGGGTTGCATACGCAGAAGGATATCAAAGAGATGAAAATGTTTTCTATAAATAATTAGGCACGATCAAGTGAAGGTAATTGCTACTTTACATGGCAATATACAAGATCACCATGTAGGCAATGGTTAATCCAGTCCTCTGAGACATTTAGCTTAGCCTTCTCCACCGCTCAGCAACCGCGGAATCGTTAATCTCTAGGATTAGCTTAGTCCGTCATTGACTTAAGCCAAACCACTTAGTGATAGTCAATAACTGTAATTCCCTAGTAATTGTAATTTCATTCCATCCGCGCCTGCGTGCTGAATCAGAAGGAAGAGTTTAGCCTTAGGAATCGTCCACCTACGCTAATATGCTGGAACGACAGTAATCTCGGCATTACTCAGTCCTCGCTCATTAGCACGCTGCTCAACAAAGCACTACACTGCTCTCAGCTAGATTGGTGATCTCGCTTTAATGGGAAGTTCCATTTTTTTTTTGCATCAACCTTTGACTTATTTCCACTCAATCGTACAATTGCTACATTTTCGAAAGTCCTTAATTTCTAAGGCAAAAAAACCTTGTTGGAGGGATATCTTCAACCTCCATAAATCGCTTGATATCGCATTCCACAGTTGGTTGGCTGAATAGATGACTAGTTGTGCATTCAACCAAGCATTGCTCTATCTCGACAACAGGGTAAGTGATTTCAGTTTGAATCGGACTCAATTGATTCCGACACGCCCGCATATCTCACATGTGTAATTCGTGACTGAATTATAGATTCATATATGTTCAACACATACATTAAGGTGGGCCCCGTGGTCTAGGAGACACCCCTAAACTATTACCAAGTAACACCTACTTTGGTCTCTTATAGGCATTTAAGAAAATGATACCTCATCTTTATAAAATTTATATTTCAATACTAGTTTTAAAATTATTCTCATTCCGGCCTATTTATTTCACAAATTGCCAAGGTAATGTAAATGAAAGTCATCACCCCTGTAATTTTTCTCTAGTCTCATGTAGATGTATTTAAGAGACATAATCTCATGGGCATGTATTTAAGAGACAAGTAAAAAAATTTATAATCATTATAATTTTTTACATGAAAATATTAAATTCAAATAGTAAAATGAGTATATTTTAATAATGATTTGTCATTAAAGTGATATAATACACGGTCCATTCCAAGACCTATGTGGGCCGCACTATATGAATTCGTGTAAATCATACTTAAAATTTTCAAATTTACCAGTGGCCCATGTGAGTCTCTGAATCTCCTAATTTTTGGGTGATCTAGTCATCCTAGCATGGCACATCAGATGACTGGATTGGATGGCATTTATACACCATACTGGACCCCACATGCAATTTAGATGGTTTTAATTGGAATTTCCTATCTCAATTGTTCCCCATGGTGCAACCCACTGAGCTTTTGTATTTCTCCTGAATTTGGGTTCCCTGTCCAAACAAAGGGTGGTCCACCTGGTTAAAGGGTTCAATCTCAACCACATGAAGTTCTCCATCCACGTCAGGAAGCCCCACATGTCTGCTCATGACCAAGCAAGCTTTTTCAATAAAAACAAAGTTGGCATAACTCACGTCAATGGACAAATTTCCATGACTTCGTCCTAGCTGCAGGTGGGAGCTCCTTGCCGTGTACTCTATTAATTAGTTTTGATGGCCCCATTTTTTGGACATATCTCCAAAATTAAATAAAATACAAAACTTAAGTATGCTACACCAAAGAAAATAATGAAAATTGAACACCCACCATTAATCCTTTTATAAGGGTCACACGCCAAGCAAGCCAACTTTCCATCCAACTCCGTGTTATTCTTTGATCGAAAGCCAGGATGATTTAACACTTAGTGCCCAATTTCCAATACTACCAAATAAGTTACTTTTTGAAAAAAAAAAAAACTTACAACAGTAAATAAGTAACTTATTTTAGATAAGTAAGTTTAGGTTATTATTGGTTATATGTATCTTTTTCACTTAAGGGTATTTAATCATTTTAAGTAATTTTTTTTAGCTTTTAGACTTCTCATAGGTTGTTGAAGAGAGGTATAGGAAATACGAAAAAGAGGAGAAGATGATAAGCATGTTATTTACCAAACATATTTATCTTCTTTATAGTTAGAAACAAAAATAAGTTACTTGTGACATAAGTAACTTATCTTAAACATACGTACTGTCCGAACGAGCCCCTAGGTGAGGCACCCAATAGAAGTTAGAATAAGATTATGCATAAAATTGCTAAAGGCTCATTTGTATACCATCACATAAGTTACTTTTTCCCAACCACACATAAATATCAAAATTAAAAGAAATTACAGAAAAAAATATGAACCACGGTACATAAATACTTGCGTGGGTATTTTGCCGTACATAAATGAATCAACCAGGTTCAAAGACAAAAGATAAAATAAAAATGAAGAGACAATTCTCAATACAATAACATCTCTTTTTCAGATTAGTATATGAACTATGATTTATATAAATTATTATGATATTATAAAATTACCCAACGGCCGTCCACAACAATGCTGCCTGAATTAACAATACATTTATGATGATCGGACTACATAGAGTCTAACACATTTACTGCTTCAAATGATCCGAAAATTTTCTATGCCATTTTTTTTCTGGCATCTCTTTTTGCTAACTATGATCCTTGCATGACATACCATGCATCTGGTCACATGTTCGATTTGGACCGTCTATTAAGTGGGCCTAGGACTGTCTTATACCAAAATCACTTTGATTAATAGCTCAGATATGGACATCTAAGGGTATGAATGATCATCATCCACATTCAGTCAGCAAAAAGCCTTCTGATCAGATGGAATGGATCCCAATGTCGACCTCTGGTTTGGACCATGGCCCACAATGGTGGGCGCTTGTGATTCAGGGATCCAAGAATCCGGGTTTAAAGAAAGGGAAAACCTCTCATTCCAAACACTCAGATACACCACACGCGCCAACGTGGCACATGTGTCAGGACTCTGGAGTCTGACTAGACCGCCCACTCGGTGAGCAGAGAACGCACGTTGAGACCATTGGCCATTATTTCCGTAAACCTCTCTCTGGTGGCCCACTTGATGATCATTACCTTGTGGTTGGTGATTCAGGGGATTTTTTTTTTTTTAAAAAATACTCTGGCAGTGCATGATGCCTGATACGCAGGCACTCTGTAGGTGCACTCATAGCATATATTATTTTGAATTAAACTGACTAATTTGTGGAAGCTACTGTTTTTATCTTCATGTCCAAAAATTAGATTAGCTGAACAATCCTAGCCTTTTATTTGTGGACACTTGTTTGTTGATATAAGATGATTGGATATTTGCATTTTTAACCGTTCATTAAATGTCCACCAATCTGATAGTCTATAATGAAATAAGCCTAATTTTGGTTCGTGACACATCTAATCTACGATCCATAATTTATACAGTTTAATTTCAATTACTTTGGTGATACATATGCAATTTCTAAGTGCATGCATATCATCCATCTCGATCTGGCAGAGTATAAATGTTTTGTATTTAATTTTCAGTCAGGCCGGCGCGTAAGTCGCCGGCATATGACGACAATCCGTTCGGTCATGTGACGAGTCACGTGATCCTCCTGTTCAACCGTTCATCGACTTTACCGGCGACACGAAAAGCTCGAGGAATAAAAGGCTAAAAGAAATCTAGTTCGTTTTGCCTCCGTCGCGACTCAAATTACAGCATGTGTCTCCTGTACACTGAGGCTCACATGATGAGATGATCCGACGAGAACCGTTCGTTTTATCTCTACAAGCAAAGATAATCTATTAACTTACACATAACTTTAATTGATAATCACAACAGTTGATTTTAACCATTGAAAATTTTCTTTTAGTTGTACTAAATTAATCTACAGAAAATGATTATGTATATCATCAGTTCAGCGTAATTTTCTTACTGTAGCCATTAAATTGTATACTTCATAACATGTACAGTTCGGATTACTGGATCACTCAGAATGTGTGGGTCCCAGGTTATCAATTACAAAACACTTTTTTTTTTTGGGTTAGCTTGTTAGTACACACCCATGTCAGTCCACCCACGCCGTTCATCCGTTTTTACAGCTTATTTTATGTTATAGTAGAAAACATGAAGCATGTACAAACCTTAGTAGAAAAAATGAAATCCTACCATTAAAAGCTTCTTTGGGCACAAAATTTTTGGATCAAGATGCTATTCGTAATTTCCTTTCATCCAGTTCTTTGTGACCTTATTAACAAGTTAGGTGGAGAATAAACATTACGGCAGACCTTAGGAAGTTTTTAACAGTGGGTACTCAATCACCAAATTTTCCTTTGAGCTTGTTTGGATTTGCGTATTAGGGTGTATAATATTGTATCAGGGATACTTCTAAGTATACTTTGAAAGGTTTTCAAAATACATCTAAATCAACATGCCATTAATCAATGTTTGGATAGGGGGTATTGTCTGAATAAGTATGCAATTTCATATATACATCAATGTCTGAAGGGAAATGAATTTCCGTAGTCAAACTGGATAGTTGGATATCCACCTTCAGAAACGTCAGGCGTAAATCAGGACTGTCTGGATGGTCCACACATCTTCCACGGCTTGGATTATTTCATGAGTATGATCTGTCCTTCTCTGCTAGAGCAGAATAGTCGATCGCATAATATAAGAAAAATAAGCTCGCAAGAAGCTGGCAGTCAATATCCCACTCGCTGTTCTGCTGGCGGCACGTGTACGAACCTGATTTCGTTTATATTATCGGCCGCATGATGTGTGGGGCCACCCATCCACGCTGCAAACGTTGAGTAAACTGGCCGTAAGTTATGCCCGAAATTTTATATATATATAACAGAATGATCACATCGAATCCCACCATGAAATTTTTGGGCCGCATCGTTTTGATCGCACTGCAGCATCGTACTTGTACGTTGATCAGGTGGGCCAAACGTCAAAACCAATCAACGGCCAACAATTTGACACAATGTAGTGTGCCCCACCTGATGATTTGATTGGCCTGACTTTCGTTTTTCATGATGATTCCTGCCTTCTGTATCCGTCGTATGTCCTGCACTTGGGGCACATTGGAGGGGAAACGGTGATTCATGGGAAGCTTTGGATGCTATGGTTGCACGAGACCATTATGCAAGCATAACTACCAAGCATTACACACATTACTGGTCTTGTGCAACCATAGCATAGCTACAAAGCCTTGGAGGTTAGGTTGTAATGGGATGTGTGGCATTGTGTGTATTGTAAGATTCTTATTAGGTGAGCTATATATAATCGTCGGTTTAGATGTGACCATTGGATTATTTAAATTGAGTGATTTAGTGGGCTACATTACAGTTATGATCATTGTAAATAAGTTTAGGGCGGGATGTTTGAACCGTAGTCCGTATACATAGTTATTAAGCCGAATATGTAAACATATAGTATGGAAATTCTATAAGAGAGAAGTGTGATGTGTAAGCTTCTCTAACCAATTTTCCTATATTGGTACCCTCCTAAATAAAAGAACAGTAACATTGAGAGATTCTTATAGAGATGTGGAAGATCAAGGTTTTCGTAAGCGACATCAAGATATTGGTAATGTCTTTCCAATGAGGTATACTTTAAGATTATCGTATTCCATTATTAATGCATAAACAATTCATTAATTCCACGACACAATACTAACATGTATGGCATCTCATCTCATCCATAGTGTCCGATTGCTTATTTTGTCGTTCTCTTCCCAAATCCAGGCCCGTAACCAAAACTTGAACGGACACACCATGCAAAATCACATGTTGTTGCGTACCTGAGTTTTGAGAATGGCCCGGCTCCTATGGTCTATCATCTTGTGAATGAATTTGATTGGATACAAGTTTCTTGCAAAAGCCTTTCGTGGGATGTTCCTATGGTGGAATGTTAGGTGGGCTTTATCATGATATTTGTGAGATATATACATTGTCCATACGCTTTGAGAGCTCATTTTAAGTCATGCAACTGAAAATGAGTTGGGAGGAAACCATAGAGATTTAGTGACCATCGGTAAAACATTCGTATGGCTACAATGTTTCATATCGGGCCAAGTTTGCAGTGTTTTCACTTCATCCCAGTTTGAATGACCTTATAAAGGGTTTGGATGAGATATAAATAGGGGTGTACACGAACCGAGCTAGCTCGGTTAGCTCGATCGACTTGACTCGAAAAAGCTCGATCCGACTCAGTTCGAAGCTGAGTTCGAGCCAAGTCGAGCTAGTTTTTTGAGCTCGAAAATGAGTTCGAGCAGGCTCCAGCTCGACTCGACTCGAATTGAATCCAGCTCGAATCAAACTCGAATCGAACCAATTCGGTGACTTGGTTACTTTGCCATTGATGTTGCTCATCAACTATTTGATAAAATGACTCAACAAAATGTGATTGGTGGCAAGGAAGGTTTGGCTAGTGGCAAGGAAAGTACGTACATCAAAGGGAATTGGTATCTGCACCTACTTTGATTGGTAGTGGCACCCATGCTTTCTACTTTGTACTATTGCATTACCAAAAAGCAGAAAGAAGGGGTAATCAGCAAGCGTGTGTGCAAATGGAAATTCCCAAGAGGAGAGACGACCTCATACACTGGTTGGTTGTATGTGTAGCTATATCATTCCGCCAGTGGGTGACATCTATCGAATATCCATTCTGTGGAAGAGGTGGACCATAACATGAAAACCATTGTCTTTGTTTGCAAAACAGGGAGATTTTGGAGTTGCAGTTCAAGTGTTTGTGGAAATGCCTCAACGGCGAGCTCAGCTTGATCTTGGCCTGAGCTGGCTCAAGCTGCTGACCAAGTTGAGCCGAGCTAGCCAGTCAGGCACGATTACCGAGCCAAGCTGAGTTTAAGCTGAGGTCAGCCAGTGTTCGAGCCGAGTTGAGCTGAGGCCAGCTCAACTCAATGTACACCCCTAGATATAAAAGTCAGGGTAGATTCCAGGAAATTTTCCACACTAAGAAACACTTTCCCCTAGTTTCCCTCTGGCATGGCTGCCTTTAGTTTTGGATCCACCTGATTTTTTCTCCTTATACTAAAATCATCTTGAAAAATGGATGGCTAGTGTGCATTTCTCAAAAACATCACGGTGGGCCCCACCTAGCATCCCAGTGCAGGAACTTCCAGCCGAAGGCCTTGATTGGCATATGCTAAACACGGTAAGGTCTTTGGTAGCAGGTGTCCCCATCGAAAGTATTCCCTGCAGTGTGGCCCACCTGAGATTAGGTCAACCAGAATTCTGGATGCCAATGAGATCATCTCCACTTTCATACACGTGGGGCCCAGTGAAAACCGGACCTGGTTGACTTTTGGTCCACGGCCCGTCTAATAGACGATTGGTATAACGTGCACGCATGCTACGGTGGCACGTGCATGGAGAATAGGATTCCGACAGCTATTCTTGCCAGTAAGCAATGCATGGAATAGAGCAAACCGTACTCCCTAATTTATCCCGGGTTTCAACCAATCATTCCATCAGAACCGTCCAATTTGTCCACCCCACTGTGGGTGGGCCACCGTGCCAAAATCACTCATCGACGACGATAAGATTGGTTACATTTTTTAAAACCCTCCACTACATGTACTAGTTTTCAAAATTGTTAAACTGTCCACTACATATAACAGCTTCCTAAATTAATTTTCATGCAATTCCTAAACCTTCACTGCATACAATTTACGTTAGTTGAATACAGTTATTAAAACTATTCTATAATTGTAATTCAAAATTCTATATAAGTTGTAGCCAGGGATACCAGGCTGTAACCGTTCTTGAACGGCCTGATTTCATTCTCCACTTTCACCATCATATGGTATGCTATTAATCAAACAATCAAAACCATCAAACGGGCAGCCCGTTTGCCGTTTCTGCTTTTACCATTGATTCACAGGCCACCGATCAAACAATCGAAACCATCAAACAGGCACGATTTTTCACAGTGTCCCCAGCCACGGTGCAGGTGATCAAAACGATGGGCTCTAAAAAAAAATTTAAAAAATTCAAAAACAATAAAAAGTAATTTGAGACACTGAGAAATGATCCTGTGTTGTGAGAGCACTATAGGTTAAGAGTTCTGTTAGTTGCGTTGGGACACTTGAACTGTTTAGCTAATCTATCCGGACCGTCCCTTAAGTTCTGCCTACGTTTCATTGGCTAAAACGTGAAAATCACATCCATAAGATGACTGGATTTGTCTAACAAAAATTGACTTTTTTAGAATCATAAGAAATCCTCATTGACCGCAGCGAATAGATGGCTGAAATTGTTTGAAATGAATTTCGCTAGGTGGGGCTCACCGTGATGTTTATAACAAATCTACCCCATCCATCAATTTTTTCTGATCATTTTAGAATATGAGACTAAAAATATGTCAGACCCAAAACTTAAGTGGACCACATGAGAAGAAAGGGTGGGAATTGAACGACTACTATTGAAAAATTCATATGACCACAAAAGTTACATATCATGTTAAGAGTTTATTTATTTATTTAAGTTCATCCGGAGAAAATAACCTTATAAGCAATATGGATGGCATATAAATATTAAGGTGGACCATAGAATGGTTTTAACTTGTAGACATTTCTTTCCCTACCTTTCCTATATCTACTTGAGTTTCATTTTCCATCTCATGTCCTAAAAGGAAACAGAAAAATAGATGAACGGAGTGGATTTATCAGAACTTTCCGTCAACAGCTTTAGCAGAATATCTGCATCTAGAATTGTTGGTCGAGCCGAACAAACGATCCTAACCATCAACTCATTGGCTACCGATCAGATGGCTAGAATCATGCAATCCCTATGATTTTTGCATGTCAACCCATAAAATGTGTGCTAGACCTAATCAACAGCGCAGATCAGTTGATAGGAGAGGATCATACCTCTTAATTAACTATATTATTGTTATTTACGAAAAATCGATAGGAAAAATAAAATAAAAAAAACACAATGGTGTGAAATTCTAAAAAATTATAAAATCGAGATTTCTCTTATAAAACCCATGCGTCTCCTCGTGGGCACCCACATTTTTTATTGTTCCTCAGATTTTTCTTTTCGCTCATTGAAATGTTGGGGTTTTATAAATAATTTTATTATTTAAATAATAAAAAAAGTCTCAGGGGTAGCATGGTCATTTGCTGGCATTGCACTGTATTTCAGGTTGCCATGACCTCAATTGTTATATATATATATATATATAAAATAGCTTTTCTAATCATACCTTTCCAATGTCTCCACTAAGTTAATAATTTTAGAGAAAAGCTTTGATACTCTGGCAGACCATCATCCATGATACGCAGGTGAATACTGTAACACAAATTACTTAGAAACTGCATACATGGAATACAGCTAATTCAAATGAAACCGTCCAAATTATGGTACGGATTGGATGTGTCATGAATTAAAAATTACTTTATTTCGTTAACTAGCTATCAGATTGATGGACAGTTGAAAATGAATTTTAATATCAAATTATTCTAAATCAGCAAACAAGTGTCTTCGAATCAGAGGTTAGGATTCTTCAACCACTATGGCTTTTTGGACGGTAGCGAATTTTCTACAATTAAGACTGTTTAATTTGAGTTAATATACGCGCATGGCACCTTGTCTAAGTGCGTGCGTATGAAGTGTCAGGGCAGCCAGAGTATCAAATAACTTCCCACGTGAACTTTGCTAAGACCATACGCACGTACAAGTCAGCTAATGAACATGCAGCCACGTATATGCTACTGTGGCGAACAGGTGAAATATCCAAGCCATCCATCATGTGGACCACATTGGGCGGATGATACTGCTGAAAAATAAAGGTGGTCCACTCAGAAGGCTTGCCAATATTCGAAATAATTGGAAGGGCTAGAAAACTCGAATTTTTTCAGTCAATTGTGGCCCACCTAATTAGTGAGCCAATCATATTCTTGGGATTGTGAATATAAATAGTGTTAATTTTACGATGGATGGCTTGGATATTGCACCTGTCTTCCACGCTGGCATATGTAGTGGTGTGTGCATTAGCTGACTTGTACACGCGTGTGAGCTTAGCAAAGCTCCTGGATGCAATCACATGATGTGAACCATTGACTACAATTTATAATAATCGTCCATTTCCTTATACATGTGCGGCCCACCTGGTTTGTGGATGGGTGAAGGAATATTCACCGTGGAAAACAAGGTTTAAGCGTCCCGGATTTCCAAATTAAATGTTCCAGGTTGTCATAGTAAAGGAATTTAACTCTTGGATACTCGACCTTGGGCACTATACTCGGGTTTTTAATTTTGGTATATTGCATCCCACCTCAGATGGATTGCAGAATAGGTTGGATGCCATTTATTCGTGATGGTGGGCCACACATGCATGCAAAACAAACACCTCTAGCAATGCAAAACAAACACCTCGAACAAGGGTAATTTTGTCATTTAGTACACCTAGAGGGCAGGTACCTGCAATAAGTCAAAATATAGGAAGGTGTTTACAATTTCCATAAAATAGAGCGTCGTGTTTACAATTACCGCGTCATTGTACCACGGTCCAGAGATCCAGACCGTTGATCAGTTGGGGTCCGAAGGACCATGGCAATGAAATCTCTCATTTGGGAAGATCCTAGCTACCAATTTTGGATTTTTTGGTCGAATGTTCACGGTTACTGTATCTCTCTTCTTAACCGTGCATTTTCAGCCCAGGAACTGATATCTTAGGTCTGTACTTTAGAATAGAATTTAAGGGCATTGTTCATCCACAGTAGAGCCCAACAGATCAACGGTCTAGATCATTGAAGCATGACCACCACGCCTATTGACAAGAACCGCGTATGTTGTGCATACCACTGGCTGAGGATCATATGATTCCTCCTTTAATAGCATGAGAAACCTGTAGTTCTCACTCTTTATCGCCACGGGTGGTAACGGTCGGGCCTTGATGTGATCCGGGCCCACTTAGAGCTGCTTGGGCCAGCTCTATCTGGCCCACTAAAATTTATGACTGTGCCGGCTCGGGTCCCAGCTAATTTCCTACCCAATTTATGGCTTCTTATTGGCTGCCTAAAAGGGGGGCCTACGTGGAGCAAGAAGGGCCCTATTAGTTTTAAGGTGGGCCTTTTACACTTTCCATTCGATCAATGACCATCTTATCCCGACCATTCGTGGTGGGGATTTGGGTAGTCTTACCATGATCAAGTAATCTATACCTTTAAGGTTGTCTTTAAAATATTGAAAGTATTATAAATGATGTTAATTTCTTTAAATCCATTTTCAACAATTTAAATCAAAGGTTAATCAGGATTAGTGTGTCCAAAATATGAGAGGGTGTCTCTCTGGGTATTGATGATCTGACCCTTAAAGTAATGGATCGGAGTCTGTAAAAGGAGATAGCAACCCCGTTGCATGTATGAGAGATATTTCAAGAAACATCCTAAAATATCGCAAACGTCTCACATGTATTCTAAATGTGAACCGCGTTGGGTTGCATGGAAGTAAATTCGAATTCAAGCTAATAATATAAAATCAAATGAAAGCAAAGTTTACAAACGCACAAGTTTTATGTGGAAAAAGTTTTACGAAAAAAATAAAAATAAAAATGATACATAGTGGCAAATAATTTACTATGAAAATAATATTACAAGATTTGAATGGACTTATTAATCTAAATAACCTCCAAAAATTACTTAAAAATCTTAACAATGCTCTTAAACTTTTAGAACAATTTTAGAGAACCTTAATATTATTCTAACCTTGATTATACCCTATATATACTACTATTATTGAAATGGGAAAGGAATCATGCACTTGTGTCGTTTTGCAGGCTTTCAATGGGACCTTTAATGTCATTGGCATATATTGAGGATTAGCCGATGTCAACGAGGAGCCTTTGATATCATCAGGTAGCAATGCCGCAAACTGTCTAGCAACCAATATTTTTTTATATATAAATTTTATTGTGCATTTTGTCGATAATATCTACCGCTACTACGTGAAATTAAGTGGCCTATTGATGACAACGACAGACTCCATCGCAAACAGATTTAAAACATTAGACGACAAATCGTTCATCAATTAATTTGAACCATTCATTTCTATCATGCATGAGCGGCTCACCTAACGACGGGCTGGCTCAATACATGAGATGGGGCACATATGCACTGTGTTCTGTCTATCAATGGTCCAGATCTCGCACACGTTTGTACACTCGCGCCTATGTGGATTACCTCGTAGTTGTCCCGAAATTCGGGTCCGAAATTGTAATTCATATGTGGAAAGGCCCCATCGAAAATATCATTCTCGTGCGCTGTCTATCACGTGGTATTATACCATGCTCGCAAGGAGAATATGTATTTTCCTCGATTTCCAGTCTGTCCAAGTGGACCCGATGGTTCAGTGATCCGAACCACTGTTATGGTGGGCCCATCATCAACCCCCAAAATCTCCCAGATTGAATGCTGATCATCGCTGCTTTTCCTTTCCTAGCCATCTATGTGCTGGCCACTGGTTGGAGGTTCAGGATTTCATATCGTTAAGATTTAAGGAACATGGGCCATATATTGTCGATCGGGCCCATCATGTAACGGTTTGATCACCGAGACACGTGGCCCACTTGTACAAACTCAAAACCCTTATCATTGCTTGTGACCAAAATGGCAGATAGAACCTAACCTACACAAGCTTATGGCCTTTAATTAACAAACCGACCAACCACAGCGAAATTGCACCACAACGTGTGATACTGCAACATTTTTCCAGCCAACGTGCCACTTTTTTAGATAATCAGTACGGTGTGAACGATAGGCCCCTCCATGAAAATCATCATCGTCTAAAATCAGGCTGACCCACTTATTAGGTCGGCCATACCTTTGTATAGATTTAGCCCATCGTTATTATGTGGGCCATACCTTTATATAGACTTGCCTGAATTTTGTGAAAGGCTATCTTCATGTTGGATTGCACCGTTTTGACGGTACTGATGCCCCTCAAGAGAGACACGTTGGCGTGGAAATATAGTAAAGTACCACAAGTTGTGGTACTTGGCAGTAGGTGATCGGTTCTCTTAACTCTAACTCTAACTCAAACTCGGTGGTTTTCATACCACTTAAAGCTTCCACGTCATAAAGTATATGATATCTAATTGAAATATCTTACTTGATTATTAATAAATGAAAGTGGACCGTTTAACTGCGAGCTGAAGCTTCCACGTCATTTAATATTATTATATTGCAATAGTACTTTTAATAAATGCACTAGTGGGCATGGCCTGTATTTTTCATGTGGCCTGCCCGGTTCTGTGGGTTCCACCTGTGGGGCATGGCTTTTAACTCATCCAAGAGGGGCATTTACAAACGACACATGGTCTTGTGACCTGTGACTGCCTTTTTGGTTCGAGAAAAAGTGGGAAATTGGGTGTGGCCCACCAGAGAGATTGATGGTGAGGTGACGTGTTGTGGTCGGATTGGGTGGGCCATCATGGCCACGTCAGCGTAGGCCATTTTTCTACTGTTGGGCGACACGTGTTAGATATTTGGATAAGAGGATGAGCGTGTACTAGTGGAGGAGACAAGGCCAAGGGGGTTGGATAGGGATTGGAGTTCGGTTTGCATGTGTCGCGACATATCATCGCCACCGTGTGTCGCCCTTTGGTCCCAACATGTTGAGATGGTCCGACGACCATGGCCGATCGTATTCTCGACGGTGAAATGAATGGGCTATGGTGCGAAAATGACCCATCTGGTCACGTGCACATGTGACGGCTTGATGTTTGGGATCTAGGATGAATTTGAGGTGGCTCAGATGATGGACGGAACAGATGAGATGGGCAGATATGGTGGGGCCCACAGAGGGTTACAGTATAATTCGCCCGAGAGGGACTGGATAACATGGGGGTGAGTGTACAGACAGAGATGTCCATGAGATCGAAATCAACGGTCGTAGATGAGCGTGAGAGAGAGACATGCATGCATTTGCATGTGACAGTAATCTCATGTATACGCTTGCGAGGAAGCAAGTAGATGCGTGCGCGATAGAGATGCATGTGTTCACGTGCGTATGTGTGGCGTACGAGGCTGCGCGCTTTCTCGCACCAGATATGCCATGGCTGGTCGCGAGAGTAGCCAAGTGCATCCTAATCTCCCAGTGCTGTTCGTGCATGAGATCCTGGCCGCTCATTTTGTCAGTTACATTTTGATGTTCCATTACCAAAAGATCAGGTCGTACTGGCTACCGGTTGCCCACGCATGTGAAAAAATAAGCAGGTTTTAAACTGATTGGCAGCCGTCTATATTCAACTTACACATGCTCATCTGATGAAGTCACCAGCTAGATGGGCCCATCTAATGAACTACCTTAGATTTCTCAAACATGTGCCAGAAGGCGCATGTTATCACAGTTGTTTGGCTCCAAGCATGTGTATAGTGTCAGGTGTACAAGAACCTTTTATAACTCTAAGCGGGCAATCGCATGCTACAATCACATGTATTGAATCACATGTATTTGATAGCAATGTATTGGGTAGCTCTTTGTGAAAGGAAGGGTTTATCCTTTTAAACAGTTTATTTTATCTTTAGAATGAAATGACTTTTTCTCATCACAATATCAAGATTATCTAATAAATATAATATATGAATAAAAAGAACTTAATGTATTGATGAAATGTGAACAAACTTACAAATGATAATTTCTTTGTCATCCAGCGTCTCCAATATAAATGGTGAGGTTCTAAAACTGGTTTCCCTACCAATAATTATGGTATGGATGAAGGGAATTATACTTTTAAAAAAAAGAAAAAGAAAAAAAAAATCTTTGCAATCCAACGCTTGACATATATGAAAGGAAATTATACTACTCTTAATTTATGACCGGTTCAATGTACCATTGTAGATAGGTTGTGCTAACCTAAGCTAAAATAAGAGATAAATGATAAAATTGATTGGCCGTATTCTAGTGTAAAATTGATTTAATATATGTTGGGTCCTTACTCTTACCCGAGTGGTAGACTCTCTGGAGTTTCAACTCCCGGTCAAGGGTTTGAATACCCATAGGTGGTAAAATTCTACCAGCGTGAGTGTGTGGGGTGTGTGTGTGTCAAAAAAAAGAAAGGAAAAAAAAGGAGGAGAGATTTTCATAGCCATTTATTCAATTTGTTGATGTAGAGATAACCGTTGGTACACATAAACAATCATAGCATATTAAATAATTCCACTAGCGTGAGTGTGTGGGGTGTGTGCGTGTGTCAAAAAAGAAAAGAAAAGGAGAGATTTTCATAGCCATTTATCCAATTTGTTGATGTAGAGATAACCATTGGTACCCATAAACAATCATAGCATATTAAATACATGCTAGTTGTTTGTCATGTATTGATCATTGGTTGAGCCTTTGTTGTATCCACCCCACACACTCACACCAGGTGTTGAAATTCTTAAGAGTCTACCACCAGAGCATGAGCCTTAAGTTAGATTGATAAATATTATTGAAAAAGTAACTCATTAGCTAAAAGCTACTTATTTACTTATTTTAATAAATTGTTTTTTTAAAGGTTTTTAATGTACGATCACTTTTCCATTATCTCTTCCTCACCATCCATGTCTAAGGAGGCTCTCTCATGGTAGAGGAGGCCCCACTGGTAGACTATTTACATTAGAGGTGGATCTCACATGGTTGACTGTCCACATAAAAGGTGAGCCTTATATGATGGATGACCCCATATTAATGTGAGCCCACGTATGCATGGCCTATGGTCTACATTGAAGGTTGACCCATAATGATAAATGATCAACATCCAAAGCAGGTTAATATGATGGATGGCCCACTTCAAAAGCGGGGTCCACATGATCAGCGATCCACCTCAAAGGTGGGCTCCACATGATGAGCAGTGGACATTGAAGATGGGCCGCACATGATGGATGACTCATGTTGAGATGGGCTCACATATGCATGGTCCACATCAAAGGTTGGGCCCTAATGATGAACGACCCTACATCCAATACGAGTCCCACATGATGGGCAACCCACATTGATGGTAGGGCACATATGATGGATAGTCCATGTCAAAGTTGGGCTTCACATGGTGGGCAATTAATAATGGTGGGCCTCACATGATGGATGATCTACATCAAAAGTTGGCACTAATGATGAGTGACCCATATCCAAGGTGGGCTCCGCATGATGAATGACCCACATTCGATGTGGGGCCCACATGATGGACGGTCCATGTCAAAGGTGGGCTCCACATGATGGGTGATGGATATTGAAGGTGGGCCCATACAATAATATTGATGGTGGGCCTCACGTGATAAATGACTAACATCCAAGATGGGCCCTACATAATGAACGATGCATATAAAAAGTTGGTCCCTAATACTAAATGACCTGCATCCAAGGTGGGCCCCAAATGATGGATTACTTGCATCAAAGTTGGGGCCCACATAATAAACAGTGCACATAAAAGGTTGGCTCCAAATGATGGATGGTGCATGTGAGGGGGACCATACAGACCTGAAGAATAATTACTAATTACTATTAATTATGTAGGAAGTTAAATATGCTTTTATATTTTTTGGTTTATAAGTATCTACTTAATGGGTAGAAACCATAATAAGCTACTTATGACATATAACTTACTATCCAAATACCCCCGAAAATTGATTTACACAACAGACATCTAAGAAAAATTCAATTTGAATGCATTCTAAATTTCTAATTGTAGGCATCCATACAAGCGTGAGTGTGTGGTGGTGTGTGTGCGTGTGTTAAAAAAAGAAAAAAAAAAAAAAAGAAAAAAAAAAAACAGAAGGCATCGATACAGGCATCCTAAACAGAACGAGAATTGTAATTCACATTGATTCCATTTACCATGTGATTTTGATTCAAGTGTATTCCCACTGTGTAGGTCCTATCATCATATGTTAACAACATCCACACCGTCTATCATGCGAGGATGCTCCAATATAATCGTGTGGTGTTGCTCACCTGTGTTTTGAAATGGCCTGATTATTGGGCGTCCATTCATCCTGGTGGGGCGCATCTCATGAACGTTTTGGATGGCATATACAAAACACTGTTGGCCCACACACAGTATGAATGGTTTTAACATCTCAGGACTCCATCCCAACCGTTCTTATGGTGTGACCCACCTAGGCATCATACCGCCTATGGGATGAACTAGCTAGAGGGGTTACACCTGATGGACGGAATGGATGTGAGCCCTACATCACGGTGGCCCCCAATACTCAACATTGTAGAATAAACTCATTCCAAAACAGTTGTAGAGGGATGAGATCCAAGCCGTCCAAGACGTGGGACCCACCGTTTAGATGCCAAAGGCCAGTCCACAAATCATGTGGGTCGAGATGTTAGAGATAGATGTCATAAAAGAGGAAAACTTGACTAAGATATTTTTGTTTTCATCCATGGCCCACCTGATGAACGGACGTCCCTAATTCTGGTGGCAAGAACTTGAGTCCCTACAGAGCTGAAAACGCCTTTATTCTACTGAAAAGGGCCTCATCTTTCTTCAAGAGACGTTTGCATTTGAACCGTCTTTGAATGGACCGGGTGCCTACCTGTGGTGTGGCCCACCTCTCCTTTGTCTTGTCTCCCAACACTAGAAACTCCCCCATGTTCTACCGAACCCCTCCTTTTACCATGTCCCATCATCAATTCCTTTTGTCCACATGGCGACTGAGGATCAATCGTCTGTGCCCACCCAGTGGAGCCCACCTGCTGGGAACTTCTGATGATTTCAACGGTCCATATTCTTTTTACTACTGTAAATAAGCTATTGTCTCATAGTCACATGTTTCAATTCTAGATTTGGACGTGAGCGGTTGAAAACTTCTTTTTCATTGTTGGGAATTGATCTACAGATAGTGATGGTAACAATCATTCGTTCAGCACATGTTTATTGTTGTGGCCCATATATCACGGAGTCTGCAACATGGACGGTACAGATCATTGGAATACTCAACACTGGGCCACCAGTTTGTCTTGGTTCTGAGTCGCGACGGACGCAAAACGCACTCGTTCCATCGTTATCACAATCACCTCGTATGAAAATGAGAGTTTGATTGGCCTGTTGTAATCGGGTCTTGATCCGATAGTGAAGTACGTTTTTCTGTTCCTCCCAATTGCCTACTTGTGGGGGCATGTATCAGTGATCCATACCGTTGATTTGATGGGCCATTTGGTTCTATACCATTGATATTTGGCTTCCTTTTTCCTTTTACACGTGGATCATTGCATCGTAAATTTTTCCTCATTGTCTCTTTGTAAGCCACCAATGAAAGGTTAGGATCTTCCAATCACATGTGTTCTTCTAGCGTTCACCAGCAGCAACAGCACGATCGGTAAGATCAACGGACAGGATGGACGAGACTTGCCTGTGGCCCCTGCCATGTGAAGTTCCTGTGGTCGGAAGCTATGTGGGGTCCACAGAGATGCCCATGACAAATCCACTCCGTCCATCAGTTTCGAAAGACCACAATGGGATAAAAATACGAAAATCTCCGCACTACACCAAACAGCAGGAGTTTAATGCCTACAATTGGAAACTTTGTGGTGCGACAGAAGTTTTATACCTACAGTTTATCTGAGTGGTAATGACCCTATGAACGGTTTGGATGGCATATAAAATTCATGATCAGATACAGGAAGGTTTCAATGGTGGATGTTTCCGTCTAATTGTTTCGTGTGGTATGACCCACCTGAGTTTTCGATCTGCCTGATTTTTGGCTTCCTATCCTATTATGTTCTTGTGAAACTGATGGACGGAGTGGATTTCTTACGGTCATCTCTGTGGGCCCCACATAGCTTCCGACCACAGGAACTTTATGTGGCCCGGGGTACAGCCAAGTCGCCTCCGTACTTGAGCACATGAACATTTCCCCCGGATGGGTGAGTCAGCAAACAGGAGACGTGGAGGGACTTAGGACCGTATAAATCTCGCGGCAGGCAGAAGTTCTTTTCTAAGAAAATAAAAAATCATTGTGCCTGTAGAAAAACTGGTTTGTCTTTGAAGTGGGTCCCAGTGCGACATTGACGGTGTACGTTCATCACAATCTATTCAATCGTTTCGACTCATCCATGGTACACGTGGCTAAGAGTCCGGAGCCTGACCCATTTACTAAACGGGCCATGAGCCCACCCAACCCATTAACCTTCAGTTCCATCATTGAATTCTCATTGGGCCGAGCCAGACCCGACACAACCCAACTCTGATGATTGATCCGTTAGGCTGGGTTGGGCTTGTGGGCGGATTTGGCTTTGGTAGATTTTAACTTGAGCTCCACCCATTTGTCTAAACGGGCCATATTTTCTAGCCCGAACCCGACTTGCTACCCATTTAGCTTGGCCCATACTGGCTTTATATCTGGGTTGGTTCGGGTCAACCCAACCCATTGGCACCCATACATTTGGTGGTGGCCCACATATGATATCAGAACCATCCAGATCATGTCCCCATTGTGGATTGAACACAACTCAAGAATCACACCAGTAAGACAATTCGGTTAAATTTCAACCTTCAATTTCATGGCCATCAATCTAATGCCTAAGATACTCCAATCGGTATGATTTTGGGGCCCGACGATTTGGACCGAGTAATGTTCACCTGCAACTAGCTGTACCTGAATTTAACATACAACTCGGTTCTCATGCGCCAATGTATAACGGTGCCAAACATATAAGCCGGCGAGGCTGGACCTTGCATGTTCGAACTGATCGGGGCTGGGCCTGAGCTTATGTCAATTTAGACCAACCTGACCCTGCAGACCCCTAAGCAAACTGACTTCAACTTCTACAAGTGTTCTATTCTATGCTCGGCTATTGGTTTGGGTCTGATGCTGGCAAGCCTAATCTAAACTTGGTCAGAATTTATAATTCAAGCCCAAGACCAGCATAGTCCCAACAGGCCCGAGTTCAAAAAAATAGGTTGGGTCCAGGCCTCGGCGAAAATTGGAAAAAAAAAATCCTAATCTAATGTTCCAATCTATCTATTTGATCAAGTGAGCCATACATGTGTTGTATCCTATTTCACTTCTTAAATCCAATTGAAAATGACATGTTTTTTTATTAAAGGGAAATATATGACATGCCAAAGAACTTTAAGGATACATAGAATGCTTTTTACAAAATCATAGCTAGCGGGATGACAAGACGAAGAGCTGTTAAAAGGAATTTAAAAGTAAACTAAGCAGCAAAGAGTTATCAAGGAGGCAGACCAAATAGTTGAACGGAATGCGCTCGAGTCAATAAGAAAGCCTAGAGCAGTTACTATAACAGGTGACAAGTTTAAAAAGAAGTCTTTAGAAAGTCATGTGGTGCTAAGATAATTACATTAACCTTTATAATGTGAGAAGCATTTAAATGATCAATTTAAAATTATAACTAACAAATGAATGCAGTAGGAAAAAATAGCCTTATACCAAATAAACTAAATCAAATCTATCTTTCAATTATTGGTTATTCACATTCTTTGGTGTAATTATTTATTTGTATCAATATTTACATTCTTTAGCGTAATCCGTTATTATTTTTTAATTATTTACATTCCTTAGTGTAATTTACATGGAAGGTAGAAGTGTGACCCATTTTTAGAAGACTACCCCCACCTTCTAACTATCATATAATCATCTTAAATAACACTTTTCAAGTGGCTGAATAGGCGACCAATCTTATTAGAACTCCGTCATATACAGTCCATTTCTGACATATTTGCGTATTTTGACACTTGAGGTTGTAATCTATTCATTTTAAATTGAGCCATAAATTCAATTATGGCACACCCACACTAATCATGTAACTGAGATTGAAATAACAGCAATAACACGCACAAGAAATAAACATTTTAAACTATTGAAATCAACAATCAATATTAAATATAGACGGATTACATAACTTAAGGTTCAAATGGCATATTAGCAGGATATTACACATCAATATAAAGTCGGACTAAAATTAATTACTTGGGCCCAACCCTGACCTAAAAATTAACTTGGCCATGACTTTGCGCTGCCCACGGGATGAGCTAGTTGGTCCAAGGCCAGCCCAATTCCCGTCGGACCACCCGGGTCATTTGCCACAATTAATGTTGCACTTAGACCATGGTTTTTAATTGGTCTATATCTTTATTCCTTGTGCAATTTTCAGTTGGATTACGACCATTGGATTTAATCAATTTTCAAGTCGAGCCAGGCCATGGCCCGTCGAGTTTTTAAGACTTAGGCTTGGGCCTGCTGTGCACAGCCCTACCTGGGCCGGAGTGACTTTAAACTCTCCACCGTAGCCCATCTGATGAGTAGACCTGCCTGCATTTTTCTGATGATGAACATTAAGGCAGGTCCAACGTTTTGGACGGCTCAGATATCCTACACACTTGACAGTAACCTCCTTTCCTATCAATACAAAATTAATGAAAAATAAACGATTGAATAAGTTAAAATGCACATCATTCATGTGTACAAACGTCCACAAACAAAGAAAAACCTATATATCATATCTTCAGAAGCTAAAATCATCTTGATTAGGCTTAGGTGAGGTTAATAGGGCTGTGTATAGCCGGAGCCGGTCCTCCCCAAGCGATGAACACCGCGACAGTGGCCGCCGGGGCCGAATGAACGACAGCGAGGTGAGTGTGAGCCGGTGTCTGTACCGCCTCCATGCTAGTTGGATCGCCACGGCAGCCCACGTCCTCCACCCAGGCGAGTAGTACCGAGCACTCCTCTTCACTTTCTCATTGATGAATGTGTAACGAAAATGCTGTGTCACGTACTTAAGGTCGCCGGCGTCCAGCCCAAACACTTCAGTGGTCTCGATTGTTACCAGTGATGAGGATGATGGCGGGAGTCTTTCGACAAATGGACGCCTGAGGCACCATGACAAGAGCTCATCGCCACTGAAGTTGCCGGGCCCGAGCATGCAGTAGCTCTTTACGCCGTCCCGGAGTACTTGGCTACTCTGAAGGTGGCCCCTTACCACAAACAACATTCTTTGAACTGGGTCACCCTCTTTGGTTATCTGCATGAAATGGTTCAACAGGTATGGTTGGTTAATAGACCAAACTGGGGTGAGCCTAGGCCCGAGCTTGAGTCCTAGCCTTTTATTCTCAGGCCCGTTCCAAAAACTAGGGCTGATAACAGACCTGGCTTGGGCTGACCCTTGTATGGCCAAGCCCACCTGAGCCAGTCACAGACCAAAATGAACAGGGCCAAGACCAGTCCGTGGTTATTATGAACAGCCTTAGGCTGAGTTGGGTCTCCCACTTCTCTGGATTTGGGCTCAATCATGCATGATAGATAAAATGGGTTGGGGGCCAGGCATATGGGTTCTTATCACAACCTCATCTGGGCCCACTTGATCTCAAGAATTTCAAATCCATCCCAAGTCTGGCTGGAAGTGGTCAGAGCTGATAGGGGTGCACACGGTTCGGTTCGATCCGGTTCTAGGGTGAAACCGGAACTGAACTGTTCTCTATGGTTCCAGGAAAACTAGAACCGAAATTGGACCGTTTGCACACTATAACTGAATTGGAACTGGACCATAAAAAACCGGTTCAGTTCCAGTTCAGTTCTACAGTTCTGGGCTTTTTATAATCCAGCCCAATTGCATGGTTTGTTTTTATAATCCAGCCTAATTGCATAGTTTTTTTAATTATAATCCAGCCCAAGCTCCTATACTGAAAATGTTCACAAAGAGTAATCTTGTCATGGTTTGTTTTTATGACCCTTTCGTATTCCCAAAATGATTTTTCCAGCCCAACCTCCTATAGTTTTTTATGTTTTAAAAAATAAATATTTATTGACCAAGGGGTCCGATTCCATGTTCGGTTCTACGGTCTGGTTTGGTTCTATAAAACCCCAAACCAAGAACCGAACTGAACTAACCAGTCCTTTGATTTTCAGAACTGGAACTGAACCAGCGCACTTCAGAACCAGACCAAACCGTGTGGTCTAGTCGGTTCCGGTCCAGTTTACTAGTTCTACCGATTCCGTGTGCACCCCTAAGAGCTGAAGCCCTATGGGCCAGCCTGGCTCATTGAAAACCCTACCTAAAACACAGGGCTGAGCAGGGCTACATACTAAAAAGCCCAATGGGTCTTGTCGGTGACTCGATGGAGTGACTCACCATTTCACCCTTGGGGAAGATTAGGGACTTGACACGGTCGCATATGTTCTCCAGCACCAGCTCATCCATGTGTTGAAACAATGGTACCTGAAAATACATTTAAAACCATAACAGACTCCTTTTTAGTACAATCTTCGATGGTGGCGTGCAGTGATCAATGGCCCAGTGAACAAGAAATGCATGGTTGCATGATGGCCCACCTGCAAGTTGTTAGCCATATACATTCCATGATCTATACAACATTACGTGGACCAGTGAACAAGAACACATCTAACCGCACATTGGTCCATCCATGGCAGGGCCCACTCTATGTACGGTATTGATTACTCATCGCCAGAGCGATCAAGAGGTGGAAATTTAAAAAGAAAAAAAGAAGAAAAAGAATATTGAGTTACCTGTCGTACGAGGTCTAGACAAAGGTGATACTTGATGTCCCTACGGAGGCCCTCAGGGAGGTTTTGGACCATCTCACACTCATCCACCCCTCGCATTGCGGCCCACCGCTGGCGTTCGTATTGCCGGACCCGCTGCCTGAAGCCCTGTGGCAAATGCCGACGCTTCATCCACCGCTCCACATTCCTCATCTTCAGCTGCATCCCTTGTTTCTTAGACGTGGTTGCATGGAGGAAGACCTGTAAGCCATCACAGTATACAATCTCAATATCTTCTTGGCCCATCTACGACCTGGCAAAAGGTCGGGCCGGCCAGTTACATTTCCAGCCCTGGCCCATAACGATCCACGTTAACTAGGCCTGGTCTTAACTTTAGGCCCAACCAATAACGGGCCGGACGTGGCTGAAAAGGCCCATTTATGATGAGGGATAGTGGGCTGAATTATGGGCCCATTAAAAATAGGCCATTGGAAGGTTTTTTACATCTAGTCGAACCGAGTCGAGCTGGCCTCAGCTTGAACTCGGCTCGGCTCGTCCTCGAGCCTAACTGGCCAGCTCGGCTTGGTTCGGTTAGCAGCTCGGGCCAGCTCAAGCCCAGTTCACCATTGAGGCATTTCCGCAAACACTTGGACTGTACCTTCAAAATTGCTCTGTATGTGAAATAGAAGCAATGGTTTTACACGTATTTTATCAAACACCTTCTAAGCAACATAAAAACTAAGAAAAACCAAGAAAAAAAGGGTATTTATTTCATGTACATACCTTCCTTGCCACCAGCCATACTTCGTTGAGTCATTTTATCAAACACTTGGTGAGCAACATCAATGGCAAAGTAACTGAGTCAACGAACTGGTTCGATCTGAGTTCGATTCGAGTTGGATTTGATCCAAGTCGAGTCGAGCTAGGGCTTGGCTGAACTCATTTTCGAGCTCAAAAAATCAGCTCAACTCGGCTTGAACGAAACCAGACCCGACCAATCTATTGCTGCCCGGAAATTAATTGGGCAAATATGCTACGTCCACCAAGTCCAGCCCATTGGGCTAAGCTTAAATGAGTAAGCAGGTCCAAAACAAGGTCGGGCTCACTGGGCCACCCATACTCCCTCTAATCAGGGAATACTAAGCCAATGCACTTGAGACTAGGAATAGACGTATCATCTAATTGTACGGTGATGATTGGTCAAGCACCCAGATGGGGTCCACCCAAAAACCATCAGATGCCCTTTGCACGGGTGCTTGATTAATCACGAAGGAAGTAGAGATTTTCAAATGCTTGCCTTGATATTTCCAATCAACATGGTCACCAAAAGGAGGCCGCTCGTCAGAACGATGATATTGAAGAGCACTTCCAGCCAGTCAGTTGTGCTCTCAAGGTTCCCAAATGTGCTGTCCACACCATATAAAACAATCAGATTAATGCATGTTATATGATCTAAGCCGTTGGATTTGTGGGGCACCAACTCAACTTATGTGCACCAAAAAGTCAGACTACCCCAATTTCCCATTGCTTCCCTATGGAAATTCAAATAGGATAGCAACATGATTCCTGTCCACAGTTCATGTGGTGATGGTTCATCTGGGCCTTGCTTTTTATGGCCCAGTCCATCCAATTAAATGGACCAGGTCAGGTTGGGCTTTGCCTGATGAGTTTTACGAGGGTCGGGTCGGGTCCGGCCGTGCAACCCCACGGTTCATGGTTTAAGTTTGGGCTGGATTTCTTGGACCATTTAGTAAATGGCTCAGACCCAACACATTGACAACCGTAACTCTTAGACTTTCCCAACATTTGATACAAGGATTAAAAAAGCTTACCTGAGGGTCATCAGACCCCAGAAGATTGGAAACAGTATCTTCTCCAAGCGGCTAGTGTTAGTAACAAGAGGAACCGTCCATTTAAAGGCACCATAATCGAAATTATCACTGCTGGTTATACACACACTCCTTGCCTGACTGTTGTGTGCCCATGCTAATCTCACACTATCTTTCACCATGGCCGTCCCATAGTAAATGGGCTCTTCACACCCTAATGTTGTAGCCACACATCCCTTAGCTCGACCACATTGCACAGTCAGGCACTTTGTAGCCCTTTGTATTCCTAACAAGTACCAACATGCACCTGCCGCCTACACACATACAATTTAAGTGAGATAGATACTCCTACCGGTACCAGCAGGCCCACATGCAACTGAATCCTGTTCATTTATTATTTGAGCCTGAATCTGTCACTCCAGAACGAGATACGCTCTCTTGAAAACAGGAAGAGAGCGCTGCTTGAAGAACAACAAGGGCTGACCGGAGAAACTAGAAGAAATGAAAAAGTAGTGACAGTGTCGATCACAGCGAGATCTCAAATGGGATCTGTCAACATCCAAGGCCACCATCACAACTAGCCCATTCATCTATGAAGGTGGGCCCAAGGGTCGACCACAAGTGCTTGTGTGGCACATGCAAACCTGGCCCAAAAATCATGCTGGTCCATCCACATGGCTGTCCATATGTTTACATTGAACTGAGACCATTGGTGGATGTTTCCACTGCCCAGAATGATTTTTGGGCCAGTATATCAACATGTTGTGGCCCAGTTGATGCCTAGATCAGATGTCCCACACATGTACCCATGTTTGCATGTGAAGAGATAAAATGAAGTAGCTTTATAACACTAATTAGATCATATTTTAATGGTCCTCAATGAATTGATGGAAGGACAGATAATCGCGTTCGGATACTCACGTGGGACGCAACGAAGTAGGCGATCATGTTGAGGGCGATGCCCCACCAGATGGTGCCGAAGATGTAGCCGGAGATGTTTTGCATGCGACGCAGAAGACAGACGGAGTGGTAGATCTTGGGGAGGTATTGGAAGAGGAACATGATTAAGAAAACCGTCATAACCGTCGTCGTCGATCCTTTGGCTATCAATGCCGGAGCTACCACCCACAGAACAACCTGCATTTCAATGGAAAGCACACCTATTGGGCAATCCTAGCTTTCTACTTAAATGGATTTTGCAGCATAAATTTGTAGATCACAGGATGAACGGCTAGGACTGCATATAGAGGTACTTTCACCATGGGCCATCCATGGTAGGGCCCACCAGATGGGCTCGTGGGCATGTACCTTCCTAGTTGGAGAATGATCATATACGCTCAAACGTACATGAGTTCCACACATTCGAGCTTCTTCAAGGCCCACCATTATATTTGTGTGGCCTGATGCTTGGATTGTCCCTTCATCCCAGTGGAGCATGTCCAATGAACGGATTGGATTATACGTAAGATTTATCAAAAGGCAGTAGAATAGAATACCAATGAGAAAAACTTTTGATCGATACTCTAGCAGAGTGTGAAGATGATGCACATGCACTTCTAAATCACTCTATCTCATACAAGTGAGTCAAATTAATCTTTCCAAATTGTGGGCCATAGAGTAGATGCATCGTGACAGAAAAATTATGGTAGTTTGATTGTCAGGTTATTAGATTGGTGAGCATTTATTGGATGGTTAAAAATGGAGAATATCCAAT
Organism: Magnolia sinica; assembly: GCF_029962835.1. NCBI lineage: Eukaryota > Viridiplantae > Streptophyta > Magnoliopsida > Magnoliales > Magnoliaceae > Magnolia > Magnolia sinica. The sequence continues at coordinate 2,946,926 of NC_080573.1, read as the reverse complement.
GGTCGTATTTCAACAAATAGGTGTTTACTGATCAGTTGTGGATTGCTCAGCCAATTTGATGTTGCGACTTTAAATTTAGCAAAACCCAGTTCTGCAATGAAGGTGGATTGCCTGCTATAAGGCAAGAATTAGGTGTGAAACCACATAAAGAATATGTGGTTTTAATATCATTTCCATTCCTAAAAAAATTCCAATCTTTTATGAAAAAAGGGCAAGGTATAAGTAGGATTGATAAGGTTATTAGCTATTACAGCAGCAATAATGCATGTCAATTGAGAGAGTGGCACTGGGAAATCTGTTGTAAGAGAGGAGTTATTCAGTACTCTGAGAAAGTGTGACACTTGATACTTAACCACTCCTGAATTGTACAATGGCATACATGGATTCAATTAAACCATTCATGTCCTATGTCCTAGGACCCACTTCATCATTCAAAATTCAGATTGATTGAACTATTTATTCCTTGATTTAGAAAGCATTTATTATTTAATTAAGGTTTTTGCATCTTGACTGTGTATGATTAGCTTATCTTAATTATAGCTTATGTGTATGATTTTTTTAGTGCTTGCAGATCAGCTATGATACTCTGCAAGAATCTCTTCTCATGGTATAGAAGGCAGATCTCTTCGTGGAGTCTCTTTCACCATTGGGCTTCAACTTGTAAATTATCTACTTACCCTTTATTTTGGTTTAAAACGCTTCTTATATTCTTTAATAGTTCATGATTTAACAATTTAAAGACCTAATGCAAGTCTTTTACCTAGACTAGGGTTGGCAATGGGCTAGGCTGAGGTTCACCTTAGCTAGCCCTAGAGGGCTGGCTAGTGGCTGACCATATATGTTAAAGATAAGTTATGTATATGTTACTTATATAATTGGTGTATAATGGTGAGAGTGTTTTAGAATCATCATGCTCTTTCAGAGTGTTAAAGTTTCACTTCGGCATACCTACATTAAATAAGATGGATCTTTACTCTTGCTTGGGTGGTAGACTCTCAGGAGTTTCAACACCTAGTCAAGGGTTCGAGTATCCATAGGTGGTGAAATCCCACTACGGCATGTGTGGGAGTGTGTGTGCGTGTGTAAAAAAAAAAAAAAAAAAAGATCCTTCATCATTTGAGCATATGCTCGGCTGCTAGTATATGAAATCTATATTCTACTCTACTAATACCTATGTATTACATAGTATACACAAAGGAAATGGGTTAGACCGGCTAGGCTATGCATCATTAGCCTTAGCCTAGCTTGGCTTGGACACTAAGACTAAATTTGAAGCCATGATCCAGCTCTCGAGCCAAGTTTAGTGGCTCAAGCCTCGGCTAGGTTACCTACCCTAGGCTACTCTTGGCTACTTCTCCCACACACGGTAGAGAAAACCTAAGGGCTTGTTCATCTCATTTAATCATAATTATGTATAGAAAAATCATATTTTTGGTAACGATTGAAAATAATTTTGATTAGCAACAATCATGATCACTTAAATAATTATGATTAATTAAAATGAGCAGAATTGATTTTTACAAGTGTAACGTGCCCTAATTAATTCTAACAAAGGCTTTGTTTTTGTTTTTGGAATAAAAATAGTGTGTGCAGAAGGGTAGACGTGTGAGTGCAGGCTACATACAAATCAGATGGCTTGAACGATCCTCACCTCTCTTTCATGGATGCTTGTTTATTGAAAATTCAAGACATTTGGTGAAACCTAACCTACTTATTCCTTGGATTGAAAGTTCAATGAGTAGTTATGCAATAGTCCCTTTGATGGATTATAAGAAAGCACTTGTACACCTGGCATGTACTTAAATTAAACTGTCCAAATACCACATTAGGCCATAAAATCTAAAATTATGTTAATTGGATGAATGCACTGTCGATTATACAAATTTTCTTATTGAATATTGAAACCGTTCATTGTTTTTCATTCTGATCATCCCTAAACTATCCACTAATCATCAACCAGTTAGGGGATCCATTCAGCACAACTGTTTGTTTTATAAAGAAGTGGGGCCCATTATCTGGACTGTTTATCGTGAGTTACGCTACATTCACTACAATTTCTGTGTGCCTGAGTATTGTCCATCGACTCCCAGAGTATCAATTTTTTTTCTCTTTTATTTTAATTTACTAAACTACAGAAATAGCAAAAGAGAGGCGAAGATATCAATGTAATCTCTGACACATGTTAATGTTAAGTGATTTTTAGGTACTTGAATTGTAATTACACCAAAGCTTTTATCATTAGGGATAGCCTCCTATGCTAGTCTTGCACCATTTTAAAAAAATGTTGATGACTCATCCTCCTCTCTTGTGGCACTGATTTGCAGCCACCCGGATCATCTAAATTGTGGGTCCCATTGTGGATAGAGTATATCTCAAAAAACACATCAAGCAATCCTAACCATCCAATTAATCGGTCTCAAATGGATGATTAATAGTGAAATAGTGATTGGTCCATATTCAAAGGAAAAAATAAATTATTAATATTATCTTCTCGGAAAAAATAATTCAGTTGTGTGATTCGGAGAGTCCGAATTGATGTACAACGATGCCATGTGGATGCTTGTAGAGCTTCTACCATATTTTAAGTGGTCCAAAACTAACATAGAAGCCTAGCCCTTCAAAATACATAGAAATCTAGCATTCTCAAAACCCTACCATTCAATCCCAAATCAACAGATGAAAAAAAAGGAAAAAATATGTGAAGCTAACAGCCAATCCAGACCATTAAAATCCTCACACCGATCAGATGATCTTAACCATCTAATTTTTACCCACTGAATCTAAACAAGGTATTCTCTTTTTATTTCTAACCGTCCAGTTAATGGCCACCAACTGAACGGTTAGGATGGTTCAATCAATGCAATTTCCAGACCACCTCCTTCCAGAATGTGGGCCCATGATTTCAACGTCTGGATCAGCTTGCATGTGTGCCAGGTGTACCACCGTGGCACCTTGTAGTATACAGCCCACAAAACATGCACGAAAAGAGCCAAGATTCAAAAGATAACGTTCCAATGTCAGTTAGCCGAGTGTCATCAGCAACTAACATGCAAATGATGGTGGCCCACCATCACATGCAGATGAATGAACGGTCGTGATCACGGTTAAGATGATGATGATTGTGTCACCTGAGGGACGGGGAGGACGACGAAGAGATCGAAGAAAAAGCCCTTCTTTGATCTCAGGTAATGCATGGCAGGCCCACCACTGCCTCCATACGCTCGTGCCGCTCCTTCTTCAACCCCAGCAGCGTGCGACCGATCTCGACCGTAGGGCATCTTGAGCTGCAGCCACATGTTCCACACGTGCAACATGTCCATCATGCACCGCAGCGCTGTCACGGTGATCGCGAACCACCCGTCGATGAAGAGGCACATGCACGTGTCGCTGATTGAAAGCGCGTAGAAGAAGAGGGGATCGACGGCGAGCCCGGTGGCGCACACGAGCAAGAACACACGGTTCCACTCATGGATCCACTTGGCACGTGGGTCGAGGGCGCCCCGTAGGGAGAAGCTCCCCTTGCATGGCGCGCACGTGCCGTCCAGACGCTTGCAAGTGTGTGAAGGAACCTCCTCCACCTCCTCCTCGTCAGCTTGCACGTGCGAGGAATCTAGAGTTTCCTGGCTAGCCATGATGCAGAGCTTGAGAGGAGAGCTGAGAAATATGGGAGTTTCAGCACAATGATATACTGAGGAGAGTACGGACACAACAAACTCAGGACTGTCAATAATGCAAGGCTGATGAAGCGATGTGGTAAATGGCAGGTGCTAAATTGCGAAATTGCCCTCATGTACGACAACTGTATGAAATTACAAGAGTGCCCCTGCACCAGGTAAGGACGTAAGGTTACGTGGACGAACGCCAATTCGCTGGACCCGTGTGACCAGAAAACTACGTGGGGCCCACCGTAATGTCTGTATGACATCCACTCCGTCCATCAGTTTCGACATAAAAATTAGATAGATCCAATACTCGAGTGGGTATGTATCAGAATCTTTGCGGGCCACCTTGATGTTTGTATGCCATCCAAACCGTTCATAAGACGATGCCCATCAGGTTGAAGAGGAAGGACAAATATCAACATGATCCAAAACTTCCGTGGGCCACAACAAGGTTTCGGTTGTGGGCATGATCCCAGCCGTTTTCTTATGGCGTACCCGACTTGAATTTTGAATCTGCCTCATAGCAGATTGCCTACTGGGTAAGCGTACCGAGCAAACTCTGTGGGGCCTACCTTCATTCATGCGTTTATCAACTCCGTCCATCCGTTTTATCATATAATTTTATAACTTTAAACCAAAAATTAATTATATCCAAAGCTCCAGTAGACCACACCACCTGAAACAAGTGTGAATTGAAGTCTACCGTTGAAAAGTTCTTGGGGCCAACAGAAGTTTTATTTCAATATGATATTTATTTTTTCCCTTCATCCATGTCTGTGTGATCTTATGAACAGTTTGGATGACAAATAAACATCACTGGGGGGCCTTAGAAAGGTTTCAACGGTGGACATCTTCCACTGTTTCCTTTGATATGGTCTACTTGAGAATTCTGATATACTTCAATTTTAGGCTCAACCCTTAAATTGATCTGCTAAAAGGGATGGACGGCGTGGATAAACCACATGAATTCACAGTGGGCCCAACAGAGTTTACTCAGTACGATAATAGCGTACTGGGCAACTCAGTACGCAATCCGATTTCTTTGTGTCCGCGTCCTAAGATGAACTGGAGCAGTGCATGGACGGATTAGAGATAATACAGAAAGTACGGTGGGTGGGCCACACTGCGCTTTTGGTCACACGGGATACCTCTCAGAGGCTGTAGGAAATTGGCGTCATCTCATGCGTACAGCTGGCCAAGGCCATAATGATGACGAAAACGACGATTGTGGCAGTGACACGTGATTTTTTTTTGGATGAGGCTCGTTTTGTTTTCTTTTCTAAGCCCACGCGTTACCACGTGTGTAAGTGTGGCTCACAAACGAAAGATACGAGCTGTCCATCAGGTGGATCAGGCATTTTTGAACTTTATAAGACAAAATAAGACCATTGAGATTAATGAGGGGACCACAACTTTAGTGGACCACCGCAAGTAGATTTAAAGACTCAGGCATGATTTTATGTTGTTCCCTCTAATGTGGCCCACCTGAATTTTGGATCAGTTTGATTTTTAGATCTTTTGAGAATTGGAGGGACCACACATGATGGACGGAGTGGATGTCCGGTGGGGCCTACAGATGTACCTCGCTACCGTAACTCATCCATTTGCGGGAAATACTTTCATACTCTGGCAAAGTGTGATGGATGATACACAGGCAGAAATTATTGAAAATTTGCGTACTGGGAAATGATGCGTAGATGTACGGTGAAACAAAAATTACTAGTATTTTATTGTTGGAATATTAGATATGTGGACATTTATTGGACGGTCAAAAATGAAAAATATACAATGACCTTATCTCAAAAAATATAATTGTCCACTATTTACTGTTCAGAAAATGGGAATGTTTCACAATTTAGAAGTTTTATTTTGAGTAAATATATGTACCTGTGTATGAAGCATGGTACACAGCCAGAGTATCAAATAATTCCCTGCTTTTCTGGATTTCCCAAGCGTGCCCCTACCATCGATCACACTGTCTATGGATCGGCCCACGCCTTTGTGAAATAACCAATTTCCCTTAAAAGCTCCAGCCATTGGAGGATGCTGTATCAATGAATGTATATCAATGGAATTTAACGGCCTGGTGCAAAAATGCCCTGGACCCGCATAAACTATACACAGGCATTTCTATAGTTCCCCAGGGTCAAAAGTGTCTTTTCAAAGAGTTCGACCGCGACACGACTGTATTGTTGCTCTCTGGGACGAGATTGCCCCACCAGAATCAAATAAGGAATGTTTCTGCATAAATCTCAATGGCCCACAAAAGTTAACGCTAATTAATAGCTTGCAGCCAACGTGTCATGTACACACAACATCCGACCCGTTGAAAAGGTAGGCCCCACCTCCAAATAATTCGACATAAAAAATCGGGCTAACCCATTTATCAAGTGGGCCACACCTTAAGAAACGAACCACCACGAGTTTATCAATGCACTTGTTTGGCCGGTCCGAAAAGATTTTCATGCATGATTGTCTTCAAGGTAGGGCCCACCTAATCAACGGCCCAGATGCCATATAGTTGTCTGCTGAGGTGGACGTGGACATTCCTGGAAGGAAATTAATAGAGGTAGTGGGAATGGTAGGAAGAGGTACGTGTCCGTATGGATGGGATGGGAGAATGGGGTCTGTGTCTGTATCTGCATAATCACGAAGAGCGAGTTTCGCTGCAGCTTCGTGCCTTTTGTTTTCTTGTAAATCAATTATAGGAACCCAAATGCGATGTCTGGACGGCTCATAGCCACTTGATCGAGAGAGGCCCATCTATCTTTCACTCTCCTTTTGTCTCTTTCTGGTATATAGGCTTGCACCTACTTCGAAAAGGACATTGATCTTTCAAGAAATATCAAACATATCCCTAGCTTTTCAGATTTTTATAAGGCAGGTGGGGCCTACTTTGATGTGTGTGTGTGACATCCGCTCCGTCCATTATTTTCCCAGCTCATTTTAGGATGCAATCCAAAAATTAGGCCGATCCAAAACTTAAGTGGGCCACACCACTGGAACAAGAAGGGGTGGATATGCCTACCATTGGAACCTTCTGTTGGGCCCACTGATGTTTTGGATTAGGCTGATATTTTGGTCTTTACCTTCTTATTGTTTGACTCAGCTTATGAACGGTTTCGATGGTATGTAAACATCACGATGGCGCGGGTAAGGTTTCAATGGTTGGCGTTCCCAACTTTTCCTTGTAGCGTGGCCGAGTTGAGATTTGGGTCTGCCTGCTTTTTGGACTAATGTCCAAGCATGAATGGGCTGAAATGATAGATGGAGTAGATATGTCTCGCACACATCATGGTGGGCCCAACAGGGCTTTTTGTTTCGCGTCCCATCCACGTACATATAGCACGGTTCGTTGAAAGAGTTCTTCCACGAATGCTCAGCCCTGAGAATTTGTACGCTACGATTGGCTCTTCAGTTTTTACGAGTGGGTCGGTACCGAATTCACTGGCGTTAACGTGCATGGCAACGTTTGATTGGACCAACGTGCTCGACGGAGCCACTTTCACACCGTAGCTGGTCCCAAACTCAAAAGCTTCAAGAATAGACTGGGCTACCTAATACCGTGAAAATTAGCACAATTCAAAGCATGTTTGAAAGTGGTTCATTACTCTACCGACATTACACAAAGTGGGACAACATCAGGTCTTTAGTAGTTCGATCGTGTCTCTTTTCAAATATACTCTAGATGACATTTTTGGCAGCACATGTGGCCCAATCAAACCTAACCATGTTAGGGCTTCACCTAATCTACCTGTAATGGAATAGCGGTTGCATGATATATCATAGCTATAAAATGCTTCACCTTCCATGGTTAGAGAGCTATCACCTACACGATCTGTATGTAGAGTTGGGCACAAACTAATTAGCTTGAAGCTTTGCTGAGATTAATTGGTTTGAAAATGCTAAGATTGGATTACTTTGAATAGAAATTCAAATCAAACCAAGCCTTGAAATCAAGCTGTTTAAAAAAAGAAAACCAAGCTCAAATTAGGGAAGTACTGGCTCGGCTCAACTCGAAGCTCAGCTTGATTCAGCTCAGTTTGATTCGGCTTGTAAATTATATACACACTGTGTGTCTATAGTGTGATCAACTTGAGCTTTAGATATAATTTAATTTTGAAAATTTTAAGATTTAAAAATACTTGTGTTTTAATTTCTAACTTTTTGTTCATTATTATTGTCTTATGAATGATATTAAAATTTATATTATTTTTTAGTATTGTTACTATAGTATTAGCCTTTGTTAATATTATTTTGTAGTGTTATCTGCAGTGAAAGATACCTCGTTTCAACACCGAGGTCTTGGTATCGATCCCTAGTGGGGGTGGCTATCAGTGAAGCGTGAATTGACAGTGGGGTGTACTAACAAGCTAACAGGGGAAAAAAAAAAAAAAATTAGAAAAGAAAACGAGCTCACTTTTGTTTGAACTTGCTCGGGTCTACCTGACTCAGCTCAATATTTGAACCAAATCAAAACAAGCTTAAACTCAAGCCTAAACCAAGCTCAAATGGCAAGGACAAGCTCACGGCAGGGCTCCCAAAAAGCTCAAACATGGAGTGTCACATAAACCAGCCAAACCAAACACAGGTCAAGCTCAGCCGGTGTACAGCTCTAATTGTATGGGAGCTTGCCATGAATTAACTTTTCTGCAAGCAGGACATTTATATTGGACATCCGTACCAGGTAAACCTTAGATCTCACCGTAAAGATCATCGGGCATAAGACCTAGGAAGATCCACTCATTAGGTGGGCCACACCTTGGGTCAGGCCTTCAGCTGTCGGTTGGTTCCAAGATATTGGTCACCTGATGAGCCGATGGGGATGATACTTTTGCCAGGTGATCTTGCCGGTGAGATGTGCCCTTGTCATGGAACGGAAGTCCTTCATATGTGGCATGTTGGGTTGAGAGATGGGCTTGTATGGCAATAGGTGGTCAATCATCGATTTAATATATGATGTGTTCTCTTTCTAGGGCTAACCAATGGTTGGTATACGGTCCCAACTGTTCCCTGTGGTGTGGCCTACCTGATCTGTGGATCTGGATTACTTCTAGTCAAATTTCCCTGCATCAAGTTGCGAACCTGATGAACGGAGTAGATTTTATCTACACAACAAAGCGGGCTCAAAGATTTTAAGTGTTTTACTGCTTTTAGTAAAACAGATGTTTCAGAGGACTCCCGTCGGATATGAACACGGCCCAGTTTGGTTTAATGCAGCCCGAGTTTACTATTTGATGTGGTTCACTTGATTGTTGGATCTGCCTAATTTTTGGGCTTATTCGTCAAAATGGTACGAGAGAAGGGATGAACGGCGTGGATAAACAGATAAATCACAGTGGCCCCCACACAGATCTGCCCGTTCCTTGCTAGAGACGGGCGGGGGCCGGACGTAATCTGCTTCCAGTTTGGTGAGAGCAAAGCAGCAGGTTATTTGCTTACCGAAAGAAAGGGGAGTTATTTGATACTCCGGCAGTGCGTGACGGTTGATACACATGCACTCAAAATTCTACAAGTATTATAAATTAACTCAAATTAAACCGTAGAAATTGTGGGACCAACTGTGGTCAGATTGTCATACCAAAATGGGGTCCATTTCGTGGTCCTGCACGCTAACTGATGGACATGTACTGGCTGTTTTATTTAAAGCGTCCATTTAATATCCACCAATTGCCCAGATAGAAAACTTTAATAAAGTAAAATTTGGGTTATTATCCATGTAATTGAAAGCCCACAATTTGGGTGGTTTAGTTCGATTTACTTGCTCCGTTTCTTAGCGCCTGTGTATCAAACATCACACCCTACCTGAATATCAAAAAATTTCTGAAAAAAAACTGCCAACGGCTGAAAACATCAAGTGACGAATTTAAGTCCGTTAATCTGATCCATGCCTGACGAGAAGGGGCCCACGCTACTTGGATTGGCCATACACGTGGCCCGCCCCAAGTGAGAAGGAAGAGCACGGTACAAGGACACATGACCCCACCGTCTACGGAATGCATTCCGTCACCTGTTCTTACACATTAGCCAGCATGTGGGATGAAATTGTCTGTATTGGTTTTGTATTTTTGCTCTTTCACGAGGTCATTTTTCTTGGACGTTATTTGATACTCTGGCAGTGTGATTGTTAATAAGCCGGCACTGAGAAATTGTACAGGTGGCAAGCATGTCATCACATCAAGATAAGGTCCGCCGATTCTCAAATCTGATTAATGGACTCTGAAAGTTTGATTATGGCCGTTGATTTTTGTCCCCCCTTCAACCATATAAGCGTCCCCCAGTCGTCCATTATGGATGATGATCTGTCTAAATTAAGGACCACAATTTCAATGGCTTTGATTTAATTGCTTGTATGCCACGTGTACAATTAGGAGTGTCTGCATAAGCTTTTATCGCCAATAAAATCTTTTATTTTGGCAAACCATTTTGCCTATAACATCATTTCTAGGTGTGAAGCCCCACCAATTCAGCCCTACGCGCACGTGCCGACACGTTACACATGTGCATGATCCGAACTTTTCATCAATTGGGCCACACTGATAGTCTGGGGTGAAAATCGAGTCGTTGTCCTCAAGTTGCCAGCACGACGCACTAAGTTCGGATCGTCTGGGCTGAAAATAAGGTAGCTTCATTCCGTAGGCCACATGGTGTACAAAACAAATGGACGGCTACAAAATGATACTGAAAACCTAATCATCGTGCCCCACTTGATGAAAAGATCCTATCAAAACACGTGTGCCATATTGGCACTTGTTCGTCCAAATCCCAAGATCCATTGTAGATGGGTCATCATCCAAAAATTAAGTCATCAGATTGATTGAACTATCTTAACCTTTGATTAGTCGGCTTTTTTTTTTTCTCTTTCTGTTGAGTACTTTCTATTTTGACCATCCATTAAATGTCGGCCAATCGGTCGGTCAGGAATCAGTGTGATTTTAGTTTATGAGTCCGACAAAAGGATAGATTGTTGAGAAACACGGAAGGGCCTAGATTCAGCTGAAAGAAGTGTCATCAACGGTGGTTATGATCTTCCAATCGTGGAGATTTTTGGGCCACGGTCTGTCCATCATGGGATGGAAGATATGAGTGGTTTGGATTCCGAACCGTGGGTCCCATTTCTCAGATACTAGAATCATTGGTTTGGATCACCGGACCATCGCTCGTGATTAGTGATCCAAACCGTTTATCTTATGAGTCATTTTGTGGATGGGAGCTTTCAAAAGATCCTTAACCCTTGATCGAGTCATACAATAGGTGGTTTGGAAGAAAATGCAGCAACGGTCCAGGAAAGAAGGTCAGGGCTTCAGGTATCCACGGCGGTCCTAACAATTCAACGGTCTAGATCACCTAACATTGTACCACAGTTGTGTAAATTGGGTGCATACATCATAACCTTTCTTTTGTACCAATGGTGCTGATCTGATTGCTTTTGAATGGATGGTCGCAACATCAATCTGGACCATCCAACGATGGACACCATCGTAGATTCCCAAATACAAAAATAACTCTGATTCTATGTCCATATCCATTGGATCAATGCATATTTCTGCTTTTGAAAGTCGACCATTACCATATGGATCTTTTTATTTTTACAACCGTCCATTTGGAATATCTTAATCGGGCAAATGAGTCTGATCGGAAGCACCGCTGTGGGATCAACCAGGTAGGTGAGAAGTACTATACGATCTAGATGGGGCCCACATGTAGGAAACCATCCCAATTTTATATGGCTCCTTGCTCTTGCTCGGGTGGTAGACTCTCCAGAGGTTCGAGTATCTATAGGTGGTGAAAGACCACTACGGCGTGTGTGTAATTCATAAGGTAATTCAGAACCTTCCTGGGCCACCATCTTCACAAGTCTACGGCCGTTTTATGCGGTGCATATGACCCCGGCTCACAGGCAAGACGCGTCGTTTTATGCGGTGCATATGAGTTGTACCGGATCATCTTCACAAGTCTGCGGCCTCCGCTGCAGCGACGAAAGCGACCGACCGATTATCGTACCCGTATTCTTATAAAATCAAATGATGTAGGCCTGACATGGTATAATGTTGTGTGGTCCACAGCTACATATGCATGGCCACTTTTATTATGATGATCGTGACCGTTTATCAAATGGGACAAATGTGTACATAAAAAAGATGATCGGCGTAGCTTGCAGATAAAATAAAGAGCAAATTAATCTCTCCTGAGGAAATTTTGATACTCTCGCAGAGTGCGATGTTTGATACGCAGGCATTACCATATCTTGCACGTGGCATACGAGTGGTGTAGAAGAGCTATAATCAAAACTTACACAAATTACAATACCTGACTGTGCGATTATTTGACTTCAATCGGATGGTTTAGTTGAAAAATATCTATATGCTTGAAATGAGAGAGCTTGTGTCCAATAATCAAAGGTTAGGATTGTTCTACCAGAAAAATTTTAGTATGATCAATCACCTACACTGATGCCCTACATTTGAACGGTTTGCATTTAATTTAGTCAATGCCACCGTGTACAGTTCTGAGTGCCTGAGTGTCAATGTTCCCCTCATCCGGAGTATCAAATAATCATTTACAGTCACATATCCTGGCATACACACCAAATTTTCTACTTTCGGTAGTAAACCATTTATAGGATTTCTAGTAGCGACTTGTGTGGGGCTCACCGTGATGCGTGCATGACATCCAATCTGTCCATCATAAGTGAACCCGTGTTCTAGTTCCAGCCCGAAAGTAGGCTGAGTCAAAACTTAGGCGGGCCACACCGTGTAAAACATGCATAAAGTTTGAAAAATCACCCGGTTTGGTTAGGGGGGTACACGAACCGACGTAGCTCGGTGAGCTCGCTCGACTCGACTCGAAAAAGCTCAATTCGGCTCTGTTCGTAGCTGAGTTGGAGCCCAGTTGAGCTGATTTTTTTAGCTCGAAAATGAGTTCGAGCAGGCCCCAGCTCGACTCGAATTGAACTAGTTCGGCGACTTGGTTACTTTGCCATTGATGTTGCTCACCAAGTGTTTGATAAAATGACTCAACGAAGTGTGGCTGGTGGCAAGGAAGGTATGTACATACAACAGATACCCTTTTTTTCTTAGTTTTTCTTGGTTTCTATGTTACTTAGAAGTTATTTGATAAAATACCTGTAAAACCACTGCACCTGTTTCACATACAAATGGATTTTGAAGGTGCAGTCCAAATGTTTGTGGAAATGCCTCAATGGTGAACTCGGCCCGAGCTGCTGACCAAATAAAGCCGATCTGGCCAACAGGCTCGAGGACCGAGCCAAGCCGAGTTCGAGCTGAGGTCAGCCAGTGGCTGAGCCAAGTTGAGCTGAGGCTAGCTTGACTCAGTTCGGCTCAATGTACACCCCTAGGTTTGGCCTAACAAGTTTTGGAACGGCTGGAATCTCATCCTATGGAGGATATCAATTGTTCTTTATGGTGTGATCCACTTGCTTTTGGTACTGTTAGATTTTGGACACTAATGAGAAATTGAGGGGGCAAAGATGGATGTGAAATGGGTATAATACTCGTCAGGACTGAGGTCTATTCAGCTCAGTAGGATTTGATTGGACAATAGGTTGTAGTCAAAGATGGAGCCTATCAAGTGCATGGATGACAAATACCTTTTAAATATGCTCTGCATGGCTCTATCTTTGACAATAGCTTATTCATCCAATCAAATTTTAGGAAGCCAGTAGTAGAGTGTGGGCTCGATCTCTAACGGGTCCATCCCATTTGGATATCATGGGGGCCTCACATATATATTATGTTATAAGTTTATAAATATGCTCTCTCTATGTTGTATGTGAGAGGGAGGAACTTTTTGGGTGATCTTTAAATTTTGATGTTTTCTTACGGGTATTATTTGGAAAATCTTGTTAAAATGAAAACTAACACATTTTTTTTATTATAAAGTAATAAATAATATTAATATTTATTTCTTCAATAAAGTAGTTAAAATAAATTTTAAGTCATATTATGATAATTTGATGAAAAATCCAAAATGGCCGATATTTTAAGTTTCTCAAGCAAAATTCATAAGATAGAAATATGAGAGAGAGATGCACACATGGCATGCATGAATGAAAGAGAGATGAATGATCTGACATGGGCATGAGTATGACATGCATGTGTCTATATTTTTATTATATAGAGTGTAAGTAGGCTTTGGCAAAATTTACCATTGCAATTAGTGGTGGGAAGGAGTGTTAACAAGTAGCTTTTGGGTAAAAGTGTCTCCTCAGCTGATTGGTAAGTTTGTCTTTCCAATTCATTCATGAGTGTGATATGAGGGAATTACTGTAAAATGTTGTGTGTGTGTGTGTGTGTGTGTGTGTAACATAAATGATTTTGCAAATTTTGTATTTTTGGTGTTTTTGGGAATAATCTCAAATTGGAAAAGAGGTAAAGAAAATTTGAGTTTGTATGAGAAAGGTGGAGTACCATTATGTTTATTTGCTTGGTCCATAGAGTATCGGGGCTTGCATGGAAGCATTGGAATACCCGCTCGGGCTCGGGCTCCGTCATAGTGCGAGGGCGTAGGCATATGAGGCAAGGTGACTGTAGAGGTGCTAGTGGCGCACTTTGCACTTTGCACCGTTGGAGTGAGGTGTAACTCCTCATGCATATAAAGTCTGATCATGTAGAAACTGATGCATGTGGCTAGCCGTTGTAGAAACAGATGTATGTGGCTAGCCCAACAGCTATAAACGGCTAGCCAGTGAGTCTAAATGGCCAGCATGCAACAACTATTATTTTACATGCACAACGGTCAGAAATTGCCAATAATAGCTAGTTTCTCACCAACAGCTAAAAAACGGTCACATGGGTTAATGGCCCTGGATCGAAATGGCTAGCCACCCTAGCCTATATAAATAGTGCCTAGATGGTTCTACAATCCATCATAAACACTCAAATTATACTCACATACGAACCACAAAGTAGAGAAACTAGCATACTCCTAGCAGTTAACAAGGTTCATACGAACCTTAGCCAAAAGAACTCAAGGAACAGACCAGTGCAGTGGTCTAAAATTGTCTATTCTCTTTCTGATACTGAGATTTTTCTTTTTATTTATCTGCCAGAATTTTGTGTACAGAGTTCCATTCGTGGATCTTCGTATTTGCTGAATGCAGATCCACACACAGACTCGTCATATCCTAAAAGTTGTTTGCCTGGGGCCTTTTAGCATTCTCAATCTGATTGAGAATGAGCAAATAATGCTTTAAGGATAACGTACTCATACATGTTTCAACTTGTCATGATTTTTTCAATTTTTTCATTTATAAAAAATATAATTTCTGTATTATTTTCTCAATAGGAATCGCGATATATTGCCGCTTTTGTGAGGAAAATGCATTATTACAGTTGTCAAGACATCAATAAAAAAGAGGCTGATCTAAAGCTTAAAGAAAAAAGGTAAACTTAAAGCTCAAGTGGGCTACAGCATAAGAAAAAGTGGGCAAAGTCGCCCACTAGGGACAACTTGGATATATGTTGTGGGACCCATATTAATGTGTAGGTGTTTTCTGTTTTGCCAGTCCCTTTTAAGACATGAACCCAAAAATAAGTTGATATGTAGCTCAAGTTGACTAGGGTCTGGCTCCATAGCTCAGTGGTATATAGAAAGATTATGTTTGAACATTGAGATCATGGAATCGAGTGCTCATATGGTACGGTGTGGGTGTGTGATTAAACCATCAACATTAAAAACTTCTTGAGACCACAAAAGTTTTAAATCAAGATAACATAAAAAACTTCTTGAAGCCACAAAAGTTTTAAATCAAGATGATATCTGTGTGGCCTAATTACCAACAGTTTGGATGGCAAATGAGCATTATGGTGGGCTTTATCAACAGATCGGATGGGAAACAAGCATTATGGTGGGCCATATATAGGAAAATTTCAATGGTGAGTGTCATTATCCTTATTGTTTCCCATTTTTTGGTCCACTTAAGTTTTCTATCAACTTCATTTTTATGTTCATGCCCTAAAATGAGCTAGTTAAATGGATGGACATCATTGATATAGAACACATTTGGTCACAGTGGGTCCAACACATCACAACACCACAGCTGGGGGTAGTGTTGGCAACACCACCTAAATCCGTGTCCACTGTGAATCCCCTCGAAACAGTCGCATAATGATGTCTACCTTTGAAACCTTCCTTTTGCGATGTTTATTTGCCATCCAACTCATTGATAGGGTCACACAAACAAGACGAAGAGAATATAAATATTAGCTTGATCCAAAACTCTTACAGGTCCTATTAAGTTTTTAACAGTAGGCATTCAATCCCCTATTTCCTCTAGTAAAGGTTCATTTGAGCTTTGGATATCTTTAAATTTTGAGCTGACGCTTAAAATAAGCCAGCAAGATGGATGAACAACATGGATAAAACAGATACCCAACCCCCCACACACACACACACACACAAAGCCCTTACCTCATGTAGGTGAGTGGTGTTGGCCATTCACCACAGAATTCGAGTGGATGGGTGAGTACCCAGACTCACACCCAAGACAGTGCGGCCCTTACTGTAAGCCCGCCTTGATGTATTTATCTGTATCTATGCTGGCCATATGTTTCTCCAATTCATTTTAAGTTATTATTTTAAAAATGAAGAAGATCCGGTTATTAAGTTGACCATACCATAGGAAACTGTGATGATTGACCATTAATGGGTAATAAAAGTTTTAGATCAAGTTGATATTTATTTATTTTCTCCTTCATCTAGGCTTATGTGACCTCATCAATAGATTGGAAGGCAAATAAACAGCATGTAAACATTAAAGTGCACTCTAATAAGTTTTTAATGTAGAGCATTCAATCACCACTGTTTCCTATAGTATGATCTGCATGATAATTGTCACGTCCCAAACTCGGAAAACGGGCTCACAAAATTCCCGATCGCCGAATCTAGTGCCGACAGCCTCCGTAGTGTCCCATTCTCGGATTCCGGCACTCTCATGCCAGATTCCGATCCTGGGATCCTACAAGGAGGATTTTCAGTAGAAATTTTTTTTGTAATAGAGCATAACCATAAGCATGACCAAGTCACAAAACAACATCACCACATATCCACTATATCGAAAACTTTTAAGTACAATGCAGAAAGGGAAAATACAGGGTGATCAAAAGCTTCAAATACCTTAGCGCTACTGCGATCTAAAGCCACCCGCACGCAACGGTCGTGCATAAGCTTACAAAAGCTTAGAGGGTGGTGTAAGTGTGTGTGCAAGGCCAGCGCCAAGTGTACAATATCAGAGTAATGCGGAAATATGCGATAAGTCCATGAATGCTATCAGCTGTACCAACGCTATATGATGCAAGACATGAATGCTATCGGCCATACCAAGGCCATGCGATGCGAGGCCTATGTAGCCAAATGTCGTATGCGAGATGCAAAGCAAGCATGTCAGTCCTCATCAAGTACACATATCAGTACAGTTCCTCTCTGGATATCACCGGGGTCTAATACACCTCACACTGACTGCCTCCTCCCTAGCTGCACAGTCAAGCAAGTGGAAGAGACCACACTATCCGCCTGACCAGTAGTCTGCCAATATCTACCCGGCTCGTCGATAGCGGACTCATTTGCGAGCTGGTCAAACTCAGCCTAGCTTATAGCCCCCTCACTCGGGCGGATAAGGCCACACCCCCTTCCAACCGACCACGAAACAGTGGGAGACGCGGCCTACTGGTATTCGGCACTCGGGCGCTCGTGTATCCACTCGGCCTAGACGTTGGAGCATCTCCTGGTACCAAAAAGGTTCTGGGACTTTCACCCAAGGACATCCTAAGTGCCCACAGTGCTAGAACCAAGCATTTTCGGTATTCGATACGGCCATCCACGATGTGTCTGTGGAGCCACGGCCCTGATGTCGCTAGGGCGTGCAGTGACCAAGTCACACACATGCGAGATGCATGAGTCACACCGTACAATCATGCAGCAATCCTGCGCGTACCACGCGATCATGTGGGGCACTCCGTCTCATAAGGAGTCCCGTAAATGTCTCAGCCCAATGGCTTATGCTATGATCAAACATTCCTCATCTCAAGCATACATATGATGCGTATGGGCATGAATCATGGGAGTGCACTAAGCATGTTATAAAGTAATGAACTATCAACAAGTATGGGCCTATCAATGGGCCCTAGGGAGAGTTATAATGCGAACATTTAACCAACATTATCCTTGCAACGTGGACGTCAAACTAACATTGCTCCCAAGGCAAGGCCGGCCATAAAATATCATTACCCAAACCATAGGGAATCACTCGTTGCAATGGGCCTATATACGTCTTATTGGGTCTCGACCCATAGGCCTTAGATACATCAAATGGGCCGCCTCATAAGGGCCTTATATAAATCAAGTGGGCCGCATTAATGGGCCTTATGTACCTTGCAATGGGCCATGTCCCATGGGCCTTTGAAAACATCACAATGGGCCTTGTAACATGGGCCTTATGCACGCCAAATGGGCCTTGGGTCTAATTATATGGGGCCTTAGGCATACCAAATGGGCCTAATCATACGGGCCTTATGCATACCAAATGGGCCTAATCATATGGGCTTTACATTCATCAAATGAGCCACATTAATGGGCCTTACCAACGGGCCTTATGTACATTGCAATGGGCTATAACCCATGTGCCTTAGAATATATCAGAATGGGCCTAATCACATGGGCTTATGTATCTCAGATGGACCACACCAATTGGGTCCCATATGTGGATCAAATGGGCCTCATAACACGGGCCCTATAAATGTCAAGGTGGGCCTTAAAAATGGCCACGAATATATATATATATATATATATATATATATATATATATATATATATATATATATATATATATATAAATTCATGCCAAAGGATCAACCGATCCTTACTTCAAATAATAGTGGTAGGACCCACTTGAACCACATATCTGACCCACTTGAATCACTTGAATCATGCCTTAAAATGAGCTTGCAAAAAGGATTGACGGTTGGGGATGCAACACAAGCATCATGGTGGGGTCCACTGTCCAGAGAGTGGACAGTGTGGATAACCACATAAATCATGGTGGAGCTCACCGTCCACTGCCGTGGACGGCCTGGAGGGAACACATACACGGTGGGTTCCACCGTCCCGTGCTGGGGACGGTGTGAATAAAATACATACATAACTGTGGGTCCCACGTGGGGCCCACCATAATGTTTGTTCACCATCCAATCCGTCCATGTGGTCACATAGACCTGGACGAAGAGTAAAAACAAATTTCAGATTGATCCAAAACTTTTGTGGCCCAGAAGAAGTTTTCAAAGGGTAGACATTCAATCGCCTTGTTTCCCATGATGTGGGCCACCTGAGTCTTGGAAGAGGCTGAAATTTGGAGGGGGGCTCTCTGCCCTAATGGCCCACCATATGGACGGCTTAGATGACATATAAACATCAAGGTGGGGCCCACGGCTGGAGCCGTGGGACCCTGCTGGCCGACCGTCAACGCAGCAGCGTACTGCTGCTGTGTCAGTGGTATATTTTTTTTTTGAAAACACTAAATGTCGTGGTTTTTCATATATGGGGCCCACATCAGTGGAATCTGACCCTGCCATTGGGTCCCATGGCTTAATACAAGGCAAATGAGCCCAATATTAAATATATTTTGATGGATAAAAATAGTAGTTGATTTTTCAACGGCAACCATCACATTTTCTCATACTATGGCCCACCCGATACTCGGATCAGCTTCATTTTTTTTGGTCCAACGGCTAAAATGAACTCGAGAATAGAATGAACGGTATGGATTGAACACTTACATCAAGGTGGGGCCTACATGAATGGCACACCTAATAAGCTTTGGAAAAGCTAATATTTGTATTGTCAATTAACGTCCAGGGACGTCCCTGGACGTTTGGACGTAACACGTGCATTGGGGTGGGCCCTGCTTAGGCGGGCCATCACATGGTGAGGTGGTGTGGATCACATAACATGTAAGATGGGCCTCACCCACAAATGGATTGGGTCCAAACCATGCTTCATGGTGGGGTCCATTCGGTTGGGCCATATGGCCATTCCATCATACATAAAATGCATACATAACAAGAGAGGGAGAGAGAGAGAGAGGAAGAGAGAGGGACACGTGTGATGGAGGGACCCCGGCACTATGGGCCCTCCGTTTCAAGCATCCAATTGTACATCAAGTGGGTCTCATTGCATGTGGGCCCATTAAATTGAAAATCAACGGTGGAGATCCCTTCTACACTCAAATGGACGGTCCAGATGACCTCTTTTCAAGTTAGGAAAAAAACATCATGATGGGGTCCATGGAGAATGGTCCCATCATGGAATGATCATGAAGATCAAGATGGGCCATCGGCCACATCTTAGGGTCCAAAGTGAGATCCATACCATTGATCGGTAGGCCTCACTTGGCCCATCATAAAACATGAAAAATCTAGTCTAATAAGCACCCACCGGTCGATCTTCTCGGTCCGTTGAAATGCCGATCTCCTTAGGCTTCACTTCAACGGTGGAAAATGGAAAATGAAAGGCTAGGATGGAAGATTTGGGATGGGAAAGTGGGCCACACACATGCACTCTCTCACATGGAGAAGCTTGGACGTGAGCTCTCTCCTTGGTTGCTTGGAGTTGAGTTGAGAAATGAGAAAGAGGGAGAGATGGGATGTAAAGAGAGAGAGAGTGATGGATGTGAGTGATGGGTGAGGTGATGTGTACTTGACTAGCATGGGTGTGTAAGAGAGAGGGTGAGAAAAGGTTGACTTTGGAGAGAGAAAGCATGGGTTGCTTGTACTTGACATGAGGTGATGGATGGGATTGATTGATGGGATTGATTTGACATATTGAAGAGATTCTCTTGGGATTGCAAACGCGAGGCGTTTTCTTCAAAATAAACGCCGGCTCACATCTTCCTGCCAGGGTATCGGATCGGTGCGAGAGACGCGGCGTCGGAACCGCGGCGACGGTGCGGTCGCAATGGTAAAGGTCTTGATTTAAGCCGACTCAAATGTACAACATACGACTTATGGTCGATCGCAACGTCGATTATACGTCACGGGTTGCCGAAATTCGACAGGAAGGATCGCGGGATTCGACGGAACAGAACGGACTAGGATACGGGTCTTACAGCTCTCCCCACCTAATAAGAAATTTTGTCCTCGAAATTTGCACTACCATCACAACTGAACATAACTCATAAGAGAATAGGAAATATAATATCATATATAATCAAAACACATACATCATACAATCAAACATCGAAAAGATGGGGATAACGCTCTCGAATCTCCGCCTCGCGCTCCCAAGACGCCTCATCCACACTATGATGGCTCCACTGCACCTTCACCAGGGGAATGACCTTGGTCCGCAGGACTTGCTCCTTTCGATCGAGGATACGAACTGGCTGCTCAATGTAAGAAGCGTCCTCACGAACCTCCAACGGCTGCCAATCAATAACAGGCACGATGTCTGACCCACACTTCCTCAACATAGAGACGTGGAAAACGTTGTGGACGCCAGACAACTGAGATGGCAAGGCAAGCCGATAGGCCACGGCGCCGATGCGCCCGATGATCTCGAAAGGCCCTATAAATCTCGGGGCAAGCTTGCCCTTCGCTCCAAAATGAACCACACCCTTCATGGGTGAGACCTTGAGATACATATGGTCCCTAACAGTAAACTCCAAGGGACGACGCCGACGGTTAGCAAAACTCTTCTGTGGGCTCTGAGCTGTGCGCATCCTCTACCTGATGATATCGATAACCTCTGACGTTTGTAGCACAAGCTCGGGACTTAGGAGACGCCGGTCTCCAACCTCGGTCCAACAACTCGGAGATCTGCACGGTCTGCCATATAATGCCTCAAAAGGAGCCATGCCAATGGTCGCCTGATAGCTGTTGTTGTACGCGAACTCAGCCAATCGCAGGTGCTCGTCCCAACTACCCGAGAAATCAATCGCGCAGGCCCGAAGCATATCCTCAAGGATCTGGTTGACCCTCTCAGTCTGGCCATCGGTCTGCGGATGATACGCGGTGCTGAGCTGCAAATCAGTCCCCATCGCTCTCTGAAAGCTCCTCCAAAACTGAGACGTGAACCTCGGGTCTCGGTCTGAAACGATCGAGACAGGAACACCGTGTAGTCTCACGATCTCATCAACAAACATCTTGGCGAGCCGGTCCGTATGCCAAGTCTCACGAATTGTAAGAAAGTGTGCCGACTTCGTCAGACGGTCCACGACAACCCAGATAGCGTCATGACCACGCTGAGTCCTCGGCAAACCCATGACAAAATCGGTAGATATGTGCTCCCACTTCCACATCGGGACGCTCAATGGCTGCAATAGACCAGGGGGTCTCTGATGATCGGCCTTGACACGCTGGCATGTGTCACACTCGGCCACAAAACTGGTTATCTGGCGCTTCATCCCGGCCCAAAAATACTGACGCCTCATATCGCAATACATCTTCGTCGAGCCAGGATGGATAGAGAACCGTGATCGATGTGCCTTGGTCAGAAGATCTCTGCATAACTCAGGAATATCTGGGACATAATCAGCCTCTGAAACGAAGTCCACCATCAGAACCATTCTTCCAGTTTGACTAACTCTTAGATGTTGCTTCTGCTCGGTTATCTTGTAATGACTCATCTGCCTGCTGAGCCTCGATCACCCTTGCGACAAGAGAGGGTTGAATCGACAGGCTTGATAACTGCACAATAGAAGACTGCAAGCCAATCTCGAAGTCAAATGCAGACACATCCTTAAGCATCCTCCACTCCTGAATCATCATATCCGCCACTAGGCCTCGTGGCTGACGGCTAAGGGCATCCGCCACCACGTTCGCCTTGCCCGGGTGGTACTGAAGATCAAAATTATAGTTCTTCAGGAGCTCCATCCAATTCCTCTGCCTCATGTTCAGCTCAGACCGAGAGAACAGATACTTCAAGCTCTTGTGGTCGGAGAGGAGCTCAAACCCCATATCATAAAGATAGTGCCTCTACACCTTCAGTGCGAAGACAACTGCTGCTAGTTCCAAATCGTGCGTGGGGTAGTTCAGCTGATGGACCTTGAGCTGGCGAGACGCATAAGCCACCAGGTTCCCATACTGCATTAGAACAGCACCCAAGCTAACTCGTGAGGCATCGATAAATACAACAAATCCATCACTCCCAGAGGGAAGAGTGAGGACAGGAGCGGACGTGAGGCAGTCCTTCAGCTCCATAAATGTCTGCTCACAAGCTTCGCTCCATACGAACTCAGCACCCTTCCGGGTCAACCTGGTCAACAGGGTTGCAATGCGAGAGAATCCCTCAATAAAACGTCGGTAGTAGCCTGCCAAAACAAGAAAACTGCAGATTTCGGATGCGTTGGTGGGCTGGCCCCACTGACGCACAACATCAATCTTTGAGGGGTCTATAATGAAACCCTGCCTCATCACCACATGACCGAGGAACTTCACCTCCTCTTGGCAGAACTTGCACTTCTCCAGCTTCGCGTAAAGTTGGTGTGTACGGAGGGTCTGCAAGGTAATCTCCAGATGCCGCTCATGCTCTTCACGGGTCCTCGAATATATTAGAATGTTGTTGGTAAACACCACAACAAATTAGTCGAGATACGGATGAAAGACCTCATTCATCAACTGCATGAATACTGCGGGCACATTGGTCATTCTGAAGGACATGACCTGGAACTCAAAATGACCATAGCGAGTCTTGAAGGCAGTCTTCGGGATATCCTCATCTCAGACCCGAACCTGATGATAACCGGACCATAAGTCTATCTTTGAAAAGAACTGCGCCTCCTAGAACTGATCAAACAAATCATCGATCCTCAGAAGCAGGTACTTGTTCTTGACCGTGATCTTGTTGAGCTCGCGGTAATCTACGCAAAGCCTCAACGAGCCATCCTTCGTCTTCACGAAGAGTACCGGTGCTCCCCACAGTGAACTGCATGGACAGATAAATCCTAACTCGCGCAACTCGTCCAAGTGCTTACAGTTTCCGTAACTTCAACGGTGCCATACGATACGGGGCCTTTGAAATAGGCGCGATACAGGCACAAGATCAATCTGGAACTCGGTGTGCCGACGAGGTGGTAACCACGGAATCTCCTGGAATACATCGGAAAACCACAAACAACCGGTAGCTGGTCTCAAAGCAGTTGGTTCCTCAACGGCACACGATAATAAGCAAGAAAGCTGCTCTCCTCTGGGCCAACAAACTGGAACTGTGGCAAGCCGGTATATAGAACGTGACTGTCCTCGCCTAGCAATCCAATACGGCATGATACTCGGCGAGCCAATCCATGCCCAAGATAACATCAAAATCGGACATCGGCAATACGAATAGGTCCGCAGCAAAAAGATATCCCCAATCGGAACAGGCAAGACGAGCAAAATCGGTCTAATCTGCAGTCTTCCCTAAGGGCGTCGATCGACAAACCCTCACGGGCAGACTCCATCGGCAAACCGGTCGATCGATAAAAATCGGCCACAAAGGAATGAGATGCACGAGTCAAATAATACACGTGCAATGCATGCGAAAACAGGAGAGTACCCTCGGCGACCCCTCAGGATGACTGAGGGTCTTGCTGAGCGGCATAAAATCTTCCTTGAGCTTGCTGGGAGGTGCGAGTCCCCTCGAGGTCTCTGCCGATCTTGCTGCCGCCGTGGCGGCTGATCTGCTTGCCTCTGCTGTGGGGAGGCCACGGAGGCTGGTGATGTGGTCGCTGCTCGCTGTGGTGGTATCGTGGAGGCCGATGCGGTGTCCTGGCTGCCGCCTGTGGATGGGGACACCGCACGCGATGTCCCGTCCCTACCGCACCCAAAGCAAGTACTGGTAAATGGTCCCGAAGGTGGTGCTGGGGTACTGTCGGTGCTCGAATCACTGGGCCGTCGCTGCTGTGAACGATGATGCTGCTGCTGGGAACTACCAGAGGGCGCCTTCCTCTTCTGATCTCCCCTCTGGTCACGGGCTCTCTGCAAACTGGCCCAATCCGACTCATAAATCTGAGCCCTCTCCACAATCTGCTCAAAAGTCGGAAGCATGTGTCCGATCACACGACTCCTGAGGGCAGGACGCAAACCGTTCTCAAAACGGCGGGCCTTCCGCCCCTCATCATCAACAAGATACGTCGCGAATCTCGATAGTGCGACGAAACGAGCCTCATACTGGGACACAGTCATGTCCCCCTGGACCAGAGTCTCAAACTCTAGTGCACGCTGCTGTCGCACATGCTCGGGAAAGAACTTCCGGTCAAACCGGTCCACAAAGTCCTCCCAGGTCCACTCGAAATCGGCCGCTACAGATCGGGCCACAGATGCCCACCAATGCTGAGCCTCACCCTGGAGAAGGAATACAGCTAATGGGACTCGCTGCTGGGTCGTACATCTCATGGTGTCGAATATCTTCTCCACCTCGGAGCACCATATCTCTGCTGCGGTAGGGTCTGGCTCACCCCGAAAATGCGAGGGATCATACTGTCAGAAGTCCTTAAGAAGGGCGCTCGCACACTCCTGGTCGGCCACAGCTAGCATAACAGCGGGATGCCTGGTTTGCCCCTGAAAGATAGCGGTCATCGTCTGCAGCATCTGCTGCACCTGGGTGGCACTCACGGGTACGGTCGGATCCGCACCGGTCTCAGGTAAAGGAGTGGCATCCTCGGGCTGAAAATCAGGAATATCTGGTGGCGGAACAGGAGTCGCCGGTGGTAGAGCGGGAGCAGCAGCTGGTGGAGGAGCGGGAGTCGCAGGTGGCGGAGGGGGATTCGCTCGGGTCGATCTTCTAGCCATTTGTCCTACAGGAAGGAACAAGGGCCTATCAGCCTTGAGAATTCTCGAAGGCATGAAGGTTAAGGGTCTAAGTCGAAAAATCGCGAAGTTATTCCGACTTGGAACCTATACATTCTAAGTTCATAGCAGATATGTGATGTGATCCTCCGGTATTCCCAAGTTATGCTCTGATACCAACTTCTGTCACGTCCCAAACTCCGATAGCCGAATCTAGTGCCGACAGCCTCCGTAGTGTCCCATTCTCGGATTCCGGCACTCTCATGCCAGATTCCGATCCTGGGATCCTACAAGGAGGATTTTCAGTAATTTTTTTTTTTTTTTTTGTAATAGAGCATAACCATAAGCATAACCAAGTCACAAAACAACATCACCACATATCCACTATATCGAAAACTTTTAAGTACAATGCGTATGAAAGGAAAATACAAGGTGATCAAAAGCTTCAAAATAGATGTGCGCTCCTGCCTCAGCGCTGCTTCGATCTAATGCCACTGCACGCAACGGTCGTGCATAAGCTTACAAAAGCTTAGAGGGTGGTGTAAGTGTGTGTGCAAGGCCGGCGCCAAGTGTACAATATCACAGTAATGCGGAAATATGTGGTAAGTCCATGAATGCTATCAGCTGTACCAACGTTATATGATGCAAGACATGAATGCTATCGGCCATACCAAGGCCATGCGATGCGAGGCCTATGTAGCCAAATGCCATATGTAAGATGCAAAATAAGCATACCAGTTCTCATCAAGTACACATATTAGTACAGTTTCTCTCTGGATATCACCGGGGTCTAATACACCTCACACTGACTGCCTCCTCCCTAGCTGCACAGTCAAGCAAGTGGAAGAGACTATACTATCCGCCTGACTAGTAGTCTGCCAATACCTACCCGGCTCGTCGATAGCGGACTCATTTGCGAGCTGGTCAAACTCAGCCTAGCTTATAGCCCCCTCACTGGGGTGGATAAGGCCACACCCCCTTCCAACCGACCATGACACAGTGGGAGACGTGGCCTTCTGGTATTCGGCACTCGGGCGCTCGTGTATCTACTCGGTCTAGACGTTGGAGCATCTCCACAGTACCAAAAAGGTTAAGGACTTTCACCCAAGGACATCCTAAGTGCCCACAGTGCTAGAACCAAGCATTTCCGGTATCCAATATGGCCATCCACGATGTGTCTGTGGAGCCACGGCCCTGATGTCGCTAGGGCGTGCAGTGACCAAGTCACACACATGCGAGATACATGAGTCACACCGTACAATCATGCAGCAATCCTGCGCGTACCACGCGATCATGTGGGGCACTCCGTCTCATAAGGAGTCCCGTAAATGTCTCAGCCCAACGGCTTATGCTATGATCAAACATTCCTCATCTCAAGCATACATATGATGCGTATGGGCATGAATCATGGGAGTGCACTAAGCATGTTATAAAGTAATGAACTATCAACAAGTATGGGCCTATCAATGGGCCCTAGGGAGAGTTATAATGCGAACATTTAACCAACATTATCCTTGCAACGTGGACGTCAAACCAACATTGCTCCCAAGGCAAGGCCGGCCATAAAATATCATTACCCAAACCATAGGGAATCACTCGTTGCAATGGGCCTATATACGTCTTATTGGGTCTCGACCCATAGGCCTTAGATACATCAAATGGGCCGCCTCATAAGGGCCTTATATAAATCAAGTGGGCCGCATTAATGGGCCTTATGTACCTTGCAATGGGCCATGTCCCATGGGCCTTTGAAAACATCACAATGGGCCTTGTAACATGGGCCTTATGCACGCCAAATGGGCCTTGGGTCTAATTATATGGGGCCTTAGGCATACCAAATGGGCCTAATCATACGGGCCTTATGCATACCAAATGGGCCTAATCATATGGGCTTTACATTCATCAAATGAGCCACATTAATGGGTCTTACCAACGGGCCTTATGTACATTGCAATGGGCTATAACCCATGTGCCTTAGAATATATCAGAATGAGCCTAATCACATGGGCTTATGTATCTCAGATGGACCACACCAATTGGGTCCCATATGTGGATCAAATGGGCCTCATAACACGGGCCCTATAAATGTCAAGGTGGGCCTTAAAAATGGCCACAAATATATATATACATACATATATATATATATATATATAAAAAAATTCATGCCAAAGGATCAACCGATCCTTACTTCAAATAATAGTGGTAGGACCCACTTGAACCACATATCTTGTAAGACCCGTGTCCTAGCTCGTACCGTTCCGTAGGCTTCCGTGGTCTTTTCAGTCGAATTTCGGCGACCCGCAATCTTTTATTGGCAGTTGCGTGCGACCCCGAATCGTATTTTGTATTCCAGAGTCGGCTCGACCCGAGACTTATACCCTGGCGACCGCGCCGTCGCCGCGGTTCCGATATCGCGTCTCTCGCACTGAGGTGATACCCGAGCCAGGAGATGTAGGCTCGCGTTCAGTTTGAGGAAAACGTCGCGCGCTGTAAATCCGTAGAGAACCCATCACATCAATCACTTCACTTGTCAAGTACACCCATCAAGTCAAGTACCCTACCCATCCCCAAAGTCAACCTTCCCATCACCTCACCATCCCTCTCTCCCATCACTCCCTTACATCACTCCTTTCTCTCTCACTTCACTCCATTCCAAGCAACACCCATGTGTATCCAACGTCCATGGCTTCCATGGGGGAGAAGTTAGTGTGGCCCATCTTCCTACCACCCAATCCCACCATCCAAAGTCCATCTCAACCATTGAAGTTCGTCCATTGGAGCTCTATGATTCATTGGCAGAAGAAGGAGGAGAAGATCATAGGTAGGTAATCTTATGCTTTAATTTGTGATTTAAGGGCCCACTTATGGTGGGACTCATCTTGATATATGCATCGTATAGGAGGGCCCACAGTGGCGGGTCCCTCCCCTTCTCATCGATCTCTTTCTCTCTCTCTCTCTCCTTCACTTTATGATGATGATCAGGCCTTGTGGCCCACCTTGATGGACCCCACCATAAGGTATGTATTTTATTCGGACCATCCACCAGGTGGGCCCACATATTTGGCGAAATCCCACTACAGCGTGAGTGTGATGCGGCACGGAGGACGCTGCTGCCAGCGTCCACATAACGCTGCAGCAAGCAGCGTCTGGTTTATTTTAAGTAGAGAGGAGAGTGGGCCCACAACGGCCCCATACATGATGCATGTGTTTAATCCACACCGTCCACCCTATTTCCCTGCTCAATTCAGGCGTTGAGCCGAAAAACGGAGCCAACTCAAATCTTCAGCGGGCCATGTTGTTGAGAATAGTGATATTTATGGCTAATATCTATTATAGCCCACTGCGATGTTTCTATACATCAAATATGTTGAATATCGGGCTTATTAGACCCATGACGAGCAGGTGAACCCAGTGGACGGACTGGATTGTCCTGATGTGGGTCCCATTTATGAATAAAAAAAATAATTAAAAAAAAAAAACAAAAAAAAATAATGTCACTGCAGACCTGTTGCTGTCAGCGTCCAGAGGACGCTGCAGCAAGCAGCGTCCGCAGCCTGGTTGGTCGCTGGAAGTGTGGACCCCATCTCTGGCCCCCAGCGTTATGCATGTGGAGCATCCACACCATGCATTTTATTGGGCCCCTTCTAGTGTGGGCCACCCCAAAAGAAATCAGCTGTATGTGGAACTTAGGTGGCCCACGTCACTGGAAACAGTGGGATTGACGTTTACCATTGAAACTCTTTTTTTGGTCAGATAGGTTTTGGATCCATATGAAATTTATTGTTCATCTTAATCCAGGTCTCTGTGACCTTATGAATGGATTGGATGGTGAATAAACATTATGGTGGGCCCTACGTGGGACCCACCCTTTTTCATGTGTTTTCTTTTTTCTTTTTTTTCTTTTTTTTCCTTTCCAGCCGTCTATCCGTTCCTGACGTTGGAGACTTTATATGCATATAATATCATATATTTGGGGGGCCACGTGTGTGGACCCCACCATGATGCACATGTTATATCTATACCGTCCGTCCGTTTTGGAAGCCGTGGGACCCACTCCACACATGCTGCACATGTGGAGGCGGGGCCCACATCGATGTATGCATTCTGTATCCACGCTGTCCGTTGGAAGGACAGTGGATCCCAGCAGCAAGATGTCGTACTACGACAGCAAGTTCTATGGGCGTGGTCCACATGATGTTTGTATTTCATCCACGCCCTCCATCTACGACGCCCACCATCATGCACGTGTGGCATCCACGCCATCCAGATAGGGTGTGGACCCCACTTTTTATGTGTGTGTTTACATCCATGCCATCCACGTGGGGCCACCTTATTGCTGTGGTCCTTCCACACCGTCCGTCCATGGCCCCGCAATATTGTATGTATATATTGTATTCCCACATTGCCCATCCTCTTGCGGGACGTGGGACCCGCCCATACGTACTACACGTGTGAGGGGTAGGGCCCACCTTATGGTATGTGTTGAATGTGCACATCGTCCAGTTAGGACTGTGAGAACCGCCGTGATGGATGTGTTTCATCTGCACCATCTATGGACCCCACCTGATGTGTGCTGTGTCCAGCACATGCACGTGGACCCCCACCAGCAGCATGTGATGTATAGACACCGTTCATCAGCTACACGAGCAAAGAGTGACCGTCCATCAGGTGACCATTCGCTAGTGGTCCCGTGTCAGCCGATCAGAGGGTCTGACACAACAAGTATATATATATGCTTGTACGTGTGGTATGTGTTGGATCCCAATTGTCCATCACCATAGGGCCTACGTAACGTATTTATTTCCTCCACGCCGTCTGGACAGTGCTAGACGGTGCTAGAAATGTTTGGATGGTGTTGATTTACATGAGAAGTGTTTGGATGGTGCTGATTTACCTGGATAATGTTTGGACAGGGCCGATCATCATTAGTGGGCCATGTGCCCCATGGAATGACAGTGTACATACACATGTTACACCGACAATTATTGAAAGGAATTTTGTGGTCCAAGCCCACTTGAGATCCATTGGTGCGGCCCATCCATGAGGCCTATCATGATGTATATTTGAGACCCGTGCGATAGGGCCCACTTGCCTTGTATTTAAGGCTCATGTGATGGGGTCCACCTTGGTATACGTATTCTATATTCGCACCGTCCAAGGGCCTACCATTGATGCATGTATTGTACATCTACACCGTCCATTTATGCGGCCTCCCGTGATGGATGCATTATATATCTATACCGTCCATTGATGTGGCCCACTTGATGTTTATGAGGCCCATTTGTGCGGCCCACTTGATGTATACGAGGCCCTCTGTGATATATTTTCGGTCCACTTGATAAGGCCCTTCATGATGTATTTTCGGCCCATTTGGTAAGGCCCACTGTGACGTATTTTCGGCTCGATAAGATGTATATGTGGCCCTTTTGATGCGATCCACTTGTTGTGTGAGGCCATGGGCCCACCATATGTTTGGCCCTATGTAGGCCACTCCTTGGGAGCAATGTTGGTTAGATGTCCACATTGATGGGCAATGATGGTTAGATGTCCTCATGTGACCTTCCCTTAAGCCTTGTTAAGTTCATTCTTACCGATTCCGATTGTTATGACCGATTATCGTGACCGATTTGCCGATTCTGATTATCGAGTCTCGATTGTCGTGACCGATCTGCCGACTCTGATTTTCGATCGATCCTAATTGTCGTGATCGATATGCCGACTCTGATTATCGATCGATCCCGATTATCGTGACCGATTTGTCGATTCTGATTATCGATCGATCTCGATTGTCATGACCGATTTGCCGACTTTGATTTTCGATCGATCCCGATTGTCGTGACCGATCTGCCGACTCTGATTTTCGATCGATCCCGATTGTCGTGACCGATTTGCCGACTCTAATTATCGATCGATCCCGATTGTCGTGACCGATTTGCCGATTCTGATTATCGATTGATCCTAATTGCCGTAGCCGATTCCGATTGGCGTGACCGATTTGCCGGCTCTGATTATCAACTGATCTCGATTGTCGTGGCCGATTTGCCGACTTTGATTATCGATCGATCCCGACTGTCGTGACTGATTTACCGATTCCGATTATTGATCGATCCCGATTGTCGTGACCAATTTGCCGATTTTGATTTCGATCGATCCTGCTTGTCGTAGCCGATTGCTGATTCCGATTGACGTGACCGATTTGCCGACTCTGATTATCGTGACCGATTTGCCGATTCTGATCGATCCTGATTGTCGTGACCGATTTACTGATTCCGATTGACGTGACCGATTTGCCGATTCCGATTGTCGAGGCCGAGTATCGACTCCGAATTGTCGAGGCCGATTGTATAGGTCGATTCTGATTGCCGAGGCCGATTTCATTGGCCGAGGCCGATTGTCGAGACCTATATGAGGCCCATCGTGATGTGTATTAGGCCCTTGTGTGAGGCCACGGGTCCACTATATGTTAGGCTCTATGTGGGCCATTCCTTAGGGGCAATGTTGGTTAAATGTTCTTATTGTAGAGGTTGATTGTCGATGCCGGTTATTGATATCAATTATGAGTATTTGACAGCATAGCATTATGATACATGCCCATACGCATCATCTGCATGTTTGTTATGAGATGTGGTTGACCATTGCATATGTCATTGGGCAGGTTGTTATGAGACTCCCTGATAGGCAGAGATTGTCTCACCTGAGCACATGGTATGCGTAGGAGTGATGCATGATTGGATTATATGACTCATGCATTTTGCATTGTGATCACTATACGCCCTAGAGACATCAGGGTCGTAGCCTCTACAAGTATTTTGTGGATGGCCAGATGGAACACCGGAAATCTGTTCTACATGGGGTGCTATAGATATCCCTGGGTGAAAGTCCCTAAACCCTCTTGGATCCAGAGGTTGATCCAACATCTAGGCCGGGAGTGGATGCATGAGCGCATGAGGGCCGTATCCCGGAGGCGCGTCTCCCACCGTGTCGTGGTCGGTTGGAAGGGGTACGGCCTTACTGCCCGAGAGGAGGGGGCAATGCTAGGTGAATCGACCGGCTCGAGGAATGGGTCCGCTATCGACGAGCGGGCCCGATATTGCGGCGGATAGTGAGGTCTCTTCCACTCACCTTGTTGCGCGCGATGGGGCGGCAATTTGGTTTAGAGTGTAATAGACCCCGGTGATTTCCCAGAGAGGAACTGTACTGATATGTGGACTTATTGAGCAGGCGTTGCATACTCATTCATTCATTCATTCACTATCCACTCAGGCTGTGCGCAACTATTTGTTACGTGTACATTCGCATGACTAGGATTTCGGTTGGGCGCGCGACTAACCTGAGATCAGGAGTTTACCACATTGAGTCTGACTATCCAAATTTAGGTATGGGACTGGTTTGGATAGAAGTCCCTTGTGATGGACCCCGTGACCTGCGATACTACGTACTATCATCCCGACTTCACACTCCAGCATGGTCATTCCATTCGCACCACATATCGCATTACATCCACCGCATATGGCATTTCGGGTTACTATGTTTATGCATTATATGACCCAAATACAATTGACGGTATTCATGGACTCATCAGGATTTGTATATTGCATTGTATCAGCGGCATCTGATATTTGGCTTATTGTCTCTGCATTGCATAGTTGATTTACATTGCTTCATCCGTATATGATATTGTTTTTATTATATTTCTGCGTCGCATAGCCTGGATAAGACTGATGGTATCTATGGGCCTATTAGCATGTCTTTGTATTACTCTGATTTCGTATGATTTATGGTCTTGCTAGTGTTTCTGATATTGTATGATTATGGGTTTTTTTCAAGATTAGAGGCTGATTACTCTGATATTGCTTACTTGGCACTTACGTTATGCACACACTCTCACCACCCACTAAGCTTTCTATAAGCTTATGCACGATAGATGCGTGCAGGTGATGTTAGGTTGCAGCAGCCTTAAGCCTGGAGCGTGCAGCGGTCGTCTGAAGCCTTGATTTATTTTATATATGTATTTCCCTTTCAGTATTGTACTCAAACGATTATATTAGTGGATATGTGATGATGATGCTGTTTTTTTGTGATTTGGGTAATCTTGTGGTTATGCTCATTACGAGATAAATGTATGTTGGAAAATCCTCCTTGTAGGATCCCAGGATCGGAATCTGGCGTATATACGCTGGGAGCCGAGAATGGGATACTACGGAGGCTGTCAGCACCCGATTCGGTGATCGAGAATTTTGTGAGCCCGGTTTCCGAGTTTGGGGCGTGACATATCTGACCCACTTGAATCACTTGAATCATGCCTTAAAATGAGCTTGCAAAAAGGATTGGCGGTTGGGGATGCAACACAAGCATCATGGTGGGGTCCACTGTCCAGAGAGTGGACAGTGTGGATAAGCACATAAATCATGGTGGAGCTCACCGTCCACTGCCGTGGACGGCCTGGAGGGAACACATACACGGTGGTTTCCACCGTCCCGTGCTGGGGACGGTGTGAATAAAATATATACATAACTGTGGGTCCCACGTGGGGCCCACCATAACGTTTGTTCACCATCCAATCCGTCCATATGGTCACATAGACCTGGACGAAGAGTAAAAATAAATTTCAGATTGATCCAAAACTTCTGTGGCCTACAAGGTTTTCAAAGGGTAGACATTCAATCGCATTGTTTCCCATGATGTGGGCCACGAGTCTTGGGAGAGGCTGAAATTTGGAGGGGGCTCTGCCCTAATGGCCCACCCTATGGATGGCTTAGATGACATATAAACATCGAGGTGGGGCCCACTGGTGGCCGTGGGACCTGTTGTCGCTTCGCTCGCGCCGAGCGGTGTCGGCGTCGGCGTGATAGCGATAGCGGCAATCTTCTTGTTTGATTTTATATTTTTTTTTGAAAACACTAAATGTCGTGGTTTTTCATATATGGGGCCCACATCAGTGGAATATGACCCTGCCATTGGGTCCCATGGCTTAATACAAGGCAAATGAGCCCAATATTAAATATATTTTGATGGATAAAAATAGTAGTTGATTTTTCAACGGCAACCATCACATTTTCTCATACTATGGCCCACCCGATACTCGGATCAGCTTCATTTTTTTTGGTCCAACGGCTAAAATGAACTCGAGAATAGAATGAACGGTATGGATTGAACACTTACATCAAGGTGGGGCCTACATGAATGGCACACCTAATAAGCTTTGGAAAAGCTAATATTTGTATTGTCAATTAACGTCCAGGGACGTCCCTGGACGTTTGGACGTAACACGTGCATTGGGGTGGGCCCTGCTTAGGCGGGCCATCACATGGTGAGGTGGTGTGGATCACATAACATGTAAGATGGGCCTCACCCACAAATGGATTGGGTCCAAACCATGCTTCATGGTGGGGTCCATTCGGTTGGGCCATATGGCCATTCCATCATACATAAAATGCATACATAACAAGAGAGGGAGAGAGAGAGAGGAAGAGAGAGGGACACGTGTGATGGAGGGACCCCGGCACTATGGGCCCTCCGTTTCAAGCATCCAATTGTACATCAAGTGGGTCCCATTGCATGTGGGCCCATTAAATTGAAAATCAACGGTGGAGATCCCTTCTCCACTCAAATGGACGGTCCAGATGACCTCTTTTCAAGTTAGAAAATAAACATCATGATGGGGTCCATGGAGAATGACCCCATCATGGAATGATCATGAAGATCAAGATGGGCCATCGGCCACATCTTAGGGTCCAAAGTGAGATCCATACCATTGATCGGTAGGCCTCACTTGGCCCATCATAAAACATGAAAAATCTAGTCTAATAAGCACCCACCGGTCTATCTTCTCGGTCCGTTGAAATGCCGATCTCCTTAGGCTTCACTTCAACGGTGGAAGATGGAAAATGAAAGGCTAGGATGGAAGATTTGGGATGGGAAAGTGGGCCACACACATGCACTCTCTCACATGGAGAAGCTTGGACGTGAGCTCTCTCCTTGGTTGCTTGGAGTTGAGTTGAGAAATGAGAAAGAGAGAGGGAGAGATGGGATGTAAAGAGAGAGAGAGTGATGGATGTGAGTGATGGGTGAGGTGATGTGTACTTGACTAGCATGGGTGTGTAAGAGAGAGGGTGAGAAAAGGTTGACTTTGGAGAGAGAAAGCATGGGTTGCTTGTACTTGACATGAGGTGATGGATGGGATTGATTGATGGGATTGATTTGACATATTGAAGAGATTCTCTTGGGATTGCAAACGCGCGGCGTTTTCTTCAAAATAAACGCCGGCTCACATCTTCCTGCCAGGGTATCGGATCGGTGCAAGAGACGCGGCGTCGGAACCGCGGCGACGGTGCGGTCGCAATGGTAAAGGTCTTGATTTAAGCCGACTCAAATGTACAACATACGACTTAGGGTCGATCGCAACGTCGATTATACGTCACGGGTTGCCGAAATTCGACAGGAAGGATCGCGGGATTCAACGGAACAGAACGGACTAGGATACGGGTCTTACAATAATTGAATGTGATTCATTTTTTAAGTAATGCCTTAAAATGATCTGAAAAAATGGATGGATGGCATGTATTCATAATAAATGCATTAAAGTGTGCTACACACTAAGGGCAATAATGGGCTCGGGGGAGTGGATTAACTATTATTAGTGGGTGTTACCTTTGTCGATCGTGTTTGATTTATATCAACACTTATATATTTTTGTTTTTTTTTTTTTCCAACTCATTCAGAGATTTTATTTCAAAACTTATATAACCACATCTTTGATTGACAATTTCATTGTTAAAACTACCGAAGGACTCTTGAAAGATTTTTATAAGCAACAAAAGTTGTATGACATGGTCCATTTAAGATTCGTATATGCTTAATTTTTAGACCATATCTTAAAATGGGCTGGAAAAATAGAAAGACAGAGTGGATACGCTGCATATGATCAAGGTGGGTCCTATGGCAAGGTAACACCCATTAAGCTATTAACCGGTAACACAGAATCCGCGCCCCGTCGTGAAGGGAAATGGATTGCCTGTGACCGCTGGATTAGATATATCTCTGTCCTTGGGGTGGACTGTGTGGGGCTTATAGAGACGTTTATGACAAATCCATTCCCTCCATCTATTTTAAGGGCCTGTTTGATTTTTCAATGCAAGCGTAAATATTCAGTAAATGGTTAATTATGACACGTTCACCCGATTAGAAAATTTTGGGAATTCCGACCTTAGAAACCTGTTCAAAAGTGTTAGTTAAAATTTTTAGACCTCACAGTGATGCATATGACATATCTGTTCCGTCCATCCATTTGCCCTTAGAAATTTTTAAAGGTAAATGTTTGATTCACTATTTTTCTATGGCATGATCCACTAGAGCTTTGGATATACCTCATTTTTTTAGCTCATGCCATAAATTCAGCTGGCATAATGGGGCATAATGGATGAACGGTGTGGATAAGCCAAATGCATCACGTTGGGACCCACAATTATTTTACAGCCTTTTTCATTTTTACATAAAAAAGTAAGCAGCCAAATCAAATATAAGAGAGAGTATAGTAAATATCATGAGGAAAAAATCATCACGCAATTACACTATTTACCACCGAATTGAAAAACAAACGAGCCCCACGGAGTCTGAAAGTATAAAATTTCAAAAGATTCAAAACTTAAGTGGCCTATACAGTGGGGATTGAACGTCTGAAAGTTTTTTATCAGCGTGATATTTGTACATAAGTTTATCTGAGTAGTAGTAACCCTAAGAACGGTTTAGATGACATATAAACATTATGGACAGCTCCACGAAGGTTTCAGCGGTGGTGGACGTTTCCGTTCCCACTGTTTCTGTGGTATGGCCCATCTGAGTTTTGAATTTTACGAATATTTAGGATCCAAATTTTAAAAGAGATGGACAGAATGGATTTGTCACAAACATCTCTGCGGGCCCCACACAATATATATATATATATATATATATATATATATATATATGCCCGAGGTCACACCAGGGAACATTGCTAAAGGCCAAAGTTGTACGGCGGATCGAGTGTCACGTTGTTGTCATTTCCATGTTACACTCGTACGTCCTTTCATACGTTCAGTACGAAAGACTTTTCCAGCTACCGTACCATCTCTTTACTTGGAAACTTCTGGATGCCCTTTATGGCCCGTTTTGCCGGGTGGATTGGAAGGGATTGAATGGTATTAGGATGGTTGGCATGGATTTCAAGGTAACGATGGTGTCGCCGGTGGATTGTCTTAAGATCCATGTGATTGCTATATTCTGGGATTGCTATGTCAAGTCTGTTTGGCACGCCCAGCCAATCCCAGATTAAACCTTCCCTTCTAATCCGGATGGGATTTAAAGGTAATGATAGTGTTCTCAGTCGATTGTCTTAGGGCCTGTTTGGGAGCGTGGATTTGGAACCCCCTGGATTTGCAACCCCTTGGATTGGAAACCCCCTGGATTGGCAATCCTCTCCGTGTGTTTGGCACCCTGGAGTGTGAATCAACTTTAATTCAAAAATACTTATACATGGTATATTTAAGGGAGTTTGAATTTAATTACTAAATCAACTTTAATATCCCCAATTAGTGAGATATATAATTTTTGACACTATGGTTGTGATAAGCCCGCTAAAATATATGCTTTGCCTAAAAATGATGAAATTCCAAGTCTCAGATGGACCGCAAGCACAAGATCATGTCCGAGTGACTAACCAACGATTTTTAACCGTTGATTAATATGGACAATGTTTGGATGGTGCTGGACAATATTTGGACGGTGCTGATTTACATGAACAATGTTTGGACGGTGCTGATCATCGTTAGTGGGCCATGTGCCCAGTAGAATGATAGTGTACAGTGACATACATTTATACTTGCAACTATTGAAATGATTTTAGGTGTAATCCAAGCTCTCACCTTGGATTACAAACCCCCTCAAAGAGGGGATTGGGAACCCCCTGGATTGGCAATCCCCAGTTGCTTTATGCTGTCAAACAACCAAGGGGATTTGAAACCCCCTCTAATCCCCTCCAACCCCCTCCAATCCAAGGTGCCAAACGACCCCTTAAGATCCATGGGATTGCTATATCTCGGGAACAGCTCACCCAGTCTATT
This sequence comes from Magnolia sinica, assembly GCF_029962835.1. Classification (NCBI taxonomy): domain Eukaryota; kingdom Viridiplantae; phylum Streptophyta; class Magnoliopsida; order Magnoliales; family Magnoliaceae; genus Magnolia; species Magnolia sinica. The sequence goes on along the minus strand of NC_080573.1, from coordinate 2,908,391 downwards.
TGGCATGCCCGGCCAATCCCGGGATTTAACTTCCAATGCCTTCCAATACCATTCAATTCCTTCCAATCCGCTCGGCCAAACGGGCCCTTATTGGAATGTTTGGATTTATAGGAACCTCTGCATCAGCGAGTAAGCTGATTAGGTACAACCCTGGCCTCACCTAAGATTGTCCGGCCCTTACCATGGACCCCACCTTGATATATGTATTCTATATCCATACCGTCCATCCGTCTTTTTAGATCATTTTAAGGCGTGAATTAAAAAATGAAGTAGATCCAAATCCGAGGTGGACCAAAATATTGGAAAAAGTAGTGATTTAATGTTCCACCGTTAAAAATATTCAAGGGCCTGCTATAATATTTCCATACTGTTTATTTTTCCATCCAACATGTTGATAAGGTCAAAAAAAAAATAAAAATGGATAAAAGGAATAATGTTTATTTTCTTGATCTAGAAAATTTGTGACCTATTATAAGTTGTTAATGGTCAATCATCACTGTTTTCTAAGGTATGGTTCACATGAGATTTTGATCTACTTTATTTTTATAATCATGCCATAAAATGAACCGTCAGAATGGATGGATGGCGTGGATATAGAATAAATTAAAAAAAGGTGGCCCCTACAGAAATGGACACACTCGACCATAGCCCGACTTACTCATAGATTGGTCTAGTCACAGGTCGGCTCGACCATAGCCTGACCTACTCACAAGTTGGTCTAGTTATAGGTCGGCTCGGCCATGGCCCGACCTACTCATAGGTTGGTCCAGTCACAGGTCAGCTCGACCATAGCTCGACCTACTCATAGGTTGGTCCAGTCACAGGTCGGCTCAACCATAGCCCGACCTATTCATACGTTGGTCCAGTCATAGGTTGGCTCGATCATAGCCCGACCTACCCATAGGTTGGTACAGCCATAGGTTGACTCGACCATAGCCCGACCTACTCATAGGTCGGTCCAGTCTACCTTAGGAGCATCATCCCCCTTATCCATCCGCTCTTACCCAAAGGTTGGAAGAGCTTATCGGTTTCCGACTACCGTTTGGTCTTATTCAAGTCTAACGGTCCAAGGATCCCTCCTAGAGATCTTTCCCCAAAGATCCCGGAGAATAAGATGATCCCAAAGATCTCGGACACCCTTGATCTAAGAGAGATCCCCGACGAATCAAAGATCTCCAACGAGGAAGATCTTCGGTAGTATGATTTTCCTCCTAAATAGAGAAGATTTTTCACCTGTGTGATCTTCCCTCTCGATTATTTAAGAAAGTCCGTAGACGGTAAAAGGTACATTGATGCACATTATTATACACAACTGGTGACTTTTTTCCTTAAGATCATTTCCTACAAAGACGCAGGTCCTGACTTAAGCATCAGAGGGTCCCCTGCATTAGCCAGGGTCTCCTTTGTTCTTCTATCTCTTGTGTGCAGGTGAACGAGGGTCCAAGGAAGGTCCGTTGGGAAATTGCATCAACAGTAACCATTCAATTGTTAGCCTTCAAATAGATGATAAGAACAAAATGCAATTCGGTATGGATTACAAGGCTAAGATCTTTTCATTTTGGATTTTTTTTTTTCATAGAAATGCCACTTATGTCTCAACCTATCTGATCAACAGTATGGATCGCAGAACCCTTTTCACATACCCAAGGTTTGAAGATATTCTGCTTATTGGTTCTAATGACTACTCACATAAGAAACGAGTACATAAGTGCACGAGACTTTTACTACCCTTGGCTCGATGCTTTTAATGATGAGTAGCGAATTAGATAGAGTCCAGCCTCACCCAAGAAGTTGTTGCCCTTACTAGGGGCCACCTTTATGTATGTAATGCCATCCATTTATTTTTTCGCATGTTATTTTAGTGCATGAGCTTAAAAATGAAAAAGATCTAAATTTTAGAGTCTCGCATACCTTAAGAAATAATGGTGTAAATATAAGTTGAACGTGATATTTAAAATCTCAACGTTAATAAATATTATATCAAAGTTTAATTAATTCAAGTATAATAAAATTATTATAACTGCATACTCACATATGACAAGTGTACATATTATTTTTTCATTAAATTATGTAAATTGTCTAAAAGAATTTGAATAACGCTTCTTATATTATTTAAGTATCATAAGAGTTGCAGTGCCATTAGTTGCAATAGTTTTGTTTAACGAATATCTAATCAATTAATATGAACTATTCATTAAATCAAGGGCACATTTTCAAAGTTATCATGCAAAAATCATAATGAATGATCTAATCCAACATTGACCTTGCCTTAATCTCTATAGCCCATTCTCTTTCCAAGCTACGTGGATTGGTTAGAGTTGCCTTAGAAAAGCGAGCCTTGACAATGATAAGCAATCCATGATAATAAATAAATCGATCAAATTGCTGATTGGACATATTTTGTATAAATATTTTTGACCATTTATATTAAAGACCATTAATTGAATGGTTAGTATTTGTTAGATAAATTTCAGGCTTGGATGGTTGACCATGAAATCATAGTTCAAGTTAATGAACGGTCTGGATCAATGGTTTGGATAATCTTAAATCCAATGCAACAAGATGCACTAGCACTAAATCATAGTGCTTCGTGAGCACTGAGCATTTCTTTTATGTAATGACCGCATGCGGATTGCGTCTGAACCCCAGTCGAATAATTAACTGTCCAACTAAAGCTCCTGTGGGGTCGACCTTGATGTATCTGTTTATCCAAACTGTCCATCCATTGTCTCATATCATTTTAAAGTATAAGAACAAAAATTAAGCAGATCCAACGCTAAATTGGACCACACCAAATAGCGATCTTGGGTTGCATCAATGCACAAAGCATTAAATGCAAGAGTCATCTCTGGTGTGGTCCACGTGAGCTTTGTATCTGCTTCATTTTCGGGCTAACATGTTAAAATGATCGGAGAAAATGTATGGACGGTGTGGATATTGGATAAACAGATGCATAAAGGAGATCTCCATAAGAGCTCTAGCCTCTAGCCGGACGGCTTATTGTCGTACAAGGGTTCGGACGCAATCTGCATCCGTAACTACTTATGTTTATTAATTTAGAATATAAGTTATTATTTTTCTGGATTTTTCAGATATTTGGATAGAGAATATCCGAAGCTAATCCTCACAATTAGAAAATCCCCCGAGGAATTTTCAAGAACGAGGAGTGGCCACGTGGAAAATCACACCGAAGAATCCTATCTATATGGATGATCTGAAAATGGATGGTCCTGATCAAAATGGATCCAATAGATCCAATAGGAGAAACTGATTGCAAGGTCATCCATGTGGATTGTGGTCTGAAAATGGATGGTTCAGATGAAAATGGACGCATACTTGCATGGATCGTTTATTGGGCGTCATATTCAACCAAATGTCATCCTTGGTAAGAAGCCACGGTATGAATGATCAGGATCTACCGTCACAACTGCTACGTGTCATCCATCGGGAACAGACCCATTAGATTGGGACTCGGACGCGTAATGTAGAACACAGCAATGAGGTCGGTACTGTGTTGACTTGGCATAGTTCTATGTCACCACCATGATGTATGTTTTATATCCACACCGTCCATCCATTTTTCCATATCATTTTATGATATGATCCAAAAAATGAGGAAAATTCAAAGCTCATGTGGACCACACCATAGGAAAGAGTTGGGACTGAACGGTTACCATTCAAAGCTTTTTTGGGGCACGGAAGTTTTGGATCAAGCTGATATTTGTTTTTGTCCTTCATCTATGTCTGTGAGACCTTAAGAACATCTTTGATGGCAAGTAAACATCATGTGGGCCCTAGAAAGTTTTCAACGGTGATCGATAGTGTCCCCACTGGTTTCTGTGATGTGGTCCACTTTAGCGTTGGATCTGCATAATTTTTTATCTCATGCCTTGAAATAATCTGTAAAAATTGAATGGACGGTGCAGATACATCACATACATCATGGTGGGGCTCTCATAACTTTGCCACGTCAACTACGCAATCCTAGTCCTTGATATTGTCTCACTCATCCAAAGGACATCGGATTCTCTCTTGATACGCAGATGGAATAATAACGGTTCAAGACAAATCTCGTCGTCACACACAATCACGACTGTTGATCAAGACAAGGATCCCTTATCTTCTCGTGGAGCTATTTGCTTCGCTGGCAGAGAAAGCCAATCCACGCACGCACAGACATTCTACACGCAAGGAGTCGCTCTACACGTGGCACACGTGTGTATCCAGGCCGTCCAAGTGTTAGGGCCCATTAAGCAATGAAACTGCAGTGATTTGTAGCAATCAAAAGGATGATGATATTGAGAATAGTCCATGGTCCAACTTCAACAAATAAAAGTCAATTAAAAATACAAGCTTGCGACCGTCCAATTGCTACGTGCTCCATCTAAAGTGGGTTCCATCATTTGGACGGTTTGGATCGAGGTACATGCATTTCCAATCTTGTTCATCGGCAAAAACAAATAATGCAGTCCATAGATTTTGATCATCCAATATACGGGATCACGTGGGCCATATGCATGACTCATGCTACGTACCAATAGTTTCATGAATATTCCAATCAAATCACGTATTAGTTTTCCTTGGTTCACAAGATCACAGTGGCCAGGAATTAACGGCTGGGAATATATAGTGCAAATGATAGATGTGGAAAATAATCTTTTATAACACTAACAAAACAAATGCCAGAGCATATTTTGAAAATCACGCTGATCATATATCATCCATTGCATACTATTGATTCGTTTGGCGTTGCCTTTAAATTTATTTATTTATTTAGAATTATACAAAATTGTTAGAGTTTTTATTTAATTAATTATTTATAATATCTTATGTAAAATTAATTCTCAAGCTTGTTTGTTTTGTCAATTATCTTGATAATGTGAAAGGAATGTATGGTTAGGGGTGTACATCGAGTCGAACTGGCATTAGCTCGACTCGGCTCGATCACTAAATGACCTCAGCTCGAACTTAGCTTGTCTCAGTCCTCGAGCTTTTTCGAGTTGAGTCCAGCGAGCTAACCAAGCTAGCTCGGTTTGTGTACACCCCTGTTTATGGTCATTACAATCTTATCATTACCAAGTTAAACACGAAGATTATTGGTCAATTACAAATGCAAATGTATTTGAGAGATAATTGAAGAATTTTATAATATTAACTTTTTAATGGTATTACTATAAAAATCTCCCATCTGAATAAAAATATTAATTTATTTTGGTGATGAATTAATATTGAAGTAATGTAAAAATATTTTCATTATAATTTTATTATGAATAAATTATGAAAGTAGATAGTCGAATACAATTGCTGTTAGAAGACAAGTAAAGTAATTTGTAATTATCATCCATTTCTTTCTATATTATTATGATAAATTGTAAAATAAATAATCTTCAAATAAATGTTTAATAAATGCATATAATTTACCTTTATTCTTTTTTCTTTTTATTCATTATTTTCAAAGAATTGTTTTTTTTTTTTTTTATTCTTTTTTAATTTACTATGGTAAATCACAATAAACAAGTAATCATTATTTACACTTATAATTATAGTAGCAGTTTCAATATGATGTTGACAAAGAGCTTATTTGCAAAGCCTCAAATTCTCTATTATACATTCTTTGAGTATTAGCAAGTAAAAAATTTTTGGGGCCACACTAATGTATATATCTTATCATGCTATCCATCTATTTTGCCAGATCAATTTAGGGCTTCAACTCAAAAATAAGATAAAACCAAAGCTCAAGTGGATCGCACCATAAGAAACTATGGGAATTGAACACTCAACGTTGAAGACTTCTTGCCAAGTCACAAAAGTTTTGGATCAAGTGGGTATGTGCGTTTCCTTTATGCATGTTTGTGTGACATTACGAACAGGTTAGACAACGAATGTACATCCCTAGAAGTCACAGGACGGTTTCAATTTTGAACTAGGAAGCATTATCCTCAATATTTCCTGTGATGTGGTCTACTTAAGCTTACAATCTGCCCTAAAATAATATAATAATATGATAAACTGATGGGCAACATAGATCTCATACACACACGGTGGGACCCACAAAATTTACAGGTACAAATCTTCATCTGAATTCATGCATTTGATGTTATTCCCTCTACAAAATTAGATAGGTGTTCCCTAGGGGTGTACACGAACCGAGCTAGCTCAGTTAGCTCACTCGACTCGACTTGAAAAAGCTCGGTTCGACGCTGAGTTCGAGCTGATTTTTTGAGCTCGAAAATGAGTTCGAGCTAGCCCCAGCTCGACTCGACTCGACTTGGATTGAATCCAGCTCGAATCAAACTCGGATCGAACCAGTTCGGTGACTCAGTTACTTTGCTATTGATGTTGTTCACCAAGTGTTTGATGAAATGACTCAACGAAGTGTGGCTGGTAGCAAGGCACGTATATATACATGAAACAAATACCCTTTTTTTCTTGGTTTTTATGTTGCTTAGAAGGTGTTTGATAAAATATCTATAAAACCATTGTTTTTGTTTTACAAATACTGGGATTTTGAAGGCACAGTTCAGGTGTTTGTGGAAATGCTGCAATGGCGAACTTGACTCGATCTTGGCTCGAACGGACCCGAGTTGCTGACCTAATTGACCCGAGCTGGCCAATCAGGCTCGAAGACCAAGCCGAGCCGAGTTCGAGCTGAGGTCAACTAGTGGCCGAGCCGAGTCAAGCTAAGGCCTAGCTCGACTCGATGTACACCCCTAGTGTTCCCTCTCATTCAAACACGCTCAAAAGTCCTTATTCATTTACACTCATTTACATCTATAATTGAAAAGGCAAAAAGCCCCTAAATATCTAACCTGTTACCCACTACACTCCAAATGCTGATTAATCTGATTTGAAGGGTCCATGTTGTAAAGTTATATGAGTGGTTGTAAGAAACTTAAGCTGATTGAGTGATTGGAATCCATCTGTGTATGAATTTAAAACAATGAAAATAAAATTTTCAATGGCTGGCATTCAACTCTGACTTTCAAGCATGATTAAGGAAGAGTATCTTATTTACGATAGTAACGAATATATGGATGATGAAAGTCATCATACCCATATGTACAGCACATGGGCTCTAGTGCTCCTCGATATCATGCAACCCCTATCCAAGAGAAGCCCTACCACACAAACGGTCAAGATTAAAAGCATCATATTCAAATGGATAAAGTCCCAATGTATTATATTGCAGCACATTGTATGTAATACAGTCAACTTAGGAGCGTCCATTTCTTAACCATAAATAGGATGGTTAGGATCATATGATTAAAGTAACTTCTAAAGGGATGTGCAACAAAAAAAAAGAAGATAGAGCTCCCCCATGATGGATGGTCCAAGTCCTTAATCAGACATGCACTATAATCAATATTACTATTATTTTCCTTAGACATTTATTGGATGGTTAGGATCATCCAATCAAAATAAATTTCCAGATGAATAGGCAATCATAGGTGAACCCCACCCCACATGATGCACAATCAAAATCATTCATGAGATCTCATTACAATAATTGCCCATTTTTTAGACATTGCTAGCTATGGTTAGGATCATCCAATCAAAGTGTATTTCTCACGGGGTATCAAGACCCACTATGATCGTAAAGCTATATTAGTGCTAATTAAGACCTTTTCTTGTATTACAAATATGAACCATTCATTAATTATCTGCTTAGTAACATTAGATAAAAATAACTTTTAAGAGGCATCTAGAATCAAAGCTGAGTTCCACATGATAGACGGTCCAGATCAATGATCAGGCTATTTTACTCACCCAAACCGTCCATTTTTCTATCCATTGAATGGACTGTATCAGCCGATTGAATTGTCTTTTTATGAGGGGTTGACAAACAGATGTGGGGCACATGATGGATGGTGTGGATAACTGCATAGAACTTTTCTATTAGAATATATGTGAACCATCTATTTCCTCTATTCAATGATCAAACGGTAAAGATCATCAAGTCAAAATGACCTAAGAGGGATCAACAATCAAATCGTTGGCCCCACATGATGCATGATTCAGATCACTAGTAATTCTCTAATATAATAAAATGGACCGTCACTCTGTTATCCATTAATACGAAGTGACTTTTGAGACGGATAGACAATTGAAGGTAGGTCCCACATGATAGGCAGTCCATATCACCCATACAAAGTGACTTCTTTTGTTTTTTTTTTTTTTTGTTTTTTTGTAGTAACTAATATGGACTGTCAATTTTCTACCATTGACTACATGCCTAGGATCATCATCAAAGTAACTTTTTTGAGGGATCAGCAGCTAAAGGAGGGCCCCACCTGGAAGGGCCGGGTCATGATCACTAATCGGACCTTTGCTAATTTAATAAATATGGAACGGCCAATTCTTATCCAAGGATGGTTATGAAATACACGTAGACAGTTGTAAACGCACAATAATAATTTTTATCATCCATTTTGAAGAGAGGAAAAGAGGTTGGTAATTTCACCTCCTTTTGAGGATGGCACGAATGGAAATGGCCTGTTTGAGTGACGAGTAAAATATGGGGGTCCTAACATAATCTATGTCCTATCCAGGCCATCCATCTATTCCGCCAGCTCATTTTAAGGCATGAGCCCAGAATGAGGCAGAATCTAAGTTCAAGTGGACCACACCACAGGAAAACAGTGGTCCTGAAACTGTCCACCGTTGAAAGCTTCTCCTTCCCTAGGGTCCACAGATAAATATAAAGGTAAATCACAAATATAATCCAAAATTTCCATGGCCATTATGAAGTTTTCAACTGTAGGCGTTCAATTACCAATGTTTCTTGTAGTGTGGTCCACTTGAGCTTCGGATCTGTCTCAATCTTAGGCTCATGTCCTAAAATGATTTGGTAGAACAGATGAGTAGCTAGTAGGCCCCACAGTTTTTGTGCACTATACTTTCTATAACCTTTTCCCCTCCTTGCAACTCAAAACATTCAAACAAGCTAGTTGTCGACTTCTACATTGGAGATTGGCTATAATTACAATGGTAAGTAATTATTACTCATTTACCAAACACCTCCTAAGTTTACCATTTGTGGTGGGACTAAGGGTAGAGGGTTAGGTGAGACCCCAGACTCACACAAGACAGCGCAGCCCTTACTGTGGGGCCCACCTTGATGTATGCATTCTGCATCTACGCCGTCCATATGTTTTTCCAGATCATTTTAGGGAATTATCGCAAAAAAAAAAAATGAGGTAGATTCAATTATCAGGTGTACCATATCATAGGAAACAATGGTGAATGAACACTACCATTAAAAACTTCCTAGGGCACAACTTAATGTTTCGCTAGTGTTTATTTGCCATCCAATCTGTTGATAAGGTCACATAAGCCTCGATGAAGGGAAAAAACAAATACAAGCTTGATCCAAAAATTTTGTGGCCCATTAATGATCAATCACCATTATTTCCTATGATATGGTCTCCCTGATAATTGGATGCTTCATTTTTAGAATTATACACTAAAATGGTCTGGAATAATGGATGGACAGAGTGGATGTAGAATATATACATCAAGGTGGGCCCCAAGGTAAGGGCCGCACCATCTTGGGTGAGTATGGGGTCTCACCTAATCCGCTCGGAGAAATTAGCTAGGTCAGCCTGCCAGTCAACTAAACCAATCCCATTTTTGAGGTGGGTACAACCGTAGGACTAAAAGGGGGCGTTTGGATCATAAGTTGCATAAGATAAGCTACTTATTCCACAAGTAGCTTATCTTAGTTTCTACTTATTAAGAAGATAAGTATATTTGGCAAACAACTACTTATCAGCTTCTCCTCTCTTTTATCTCTCCCGATCCCTCTCTTCAGCAACTTATGAAAAGTAGAAAAGCTAAAAAAATTAACTGAAGCAATTATATTCTCTTAAATAAACATGTACTTATGACTATTCATAAACCAAACTTACTTATCTGAAATAAGTCACTTATCTACTGCTGTTAAGTTGAGAAAGTAACTTATTTGATGGCATCCTCCTTTAAATAAATGGGTTGCACAGACCAACCCTAACCAAAAGCTGAAACAAATAATTAAAGTACATATGAATTTTTATGTATGTCTTCACATATGCCCTGACCAGGACCTAACCAAAACCAAAAACAAAATAAGAAAAATATAGGTGAATATTTTATGTAGTTATTTATCCACTACCACAGCTAAGTTGTGTATAGCCTAGCTTTGCATATTTCATCCTTAGACCACACAATTGGATCGAGATGGGTTGGGTCAGGTAAATCAAGCCCAACCCCATTCACAATTAAATGGCTTGAGTTGGTTGGACCAGGTTGGGCTTTAATGAATTATAAGTGGGAAGGGTCAAAAGAATTGGTCATGGGTTGGACTCAGGCTTAGAATCATCAGCCTGTTTAGTAAGGGGTCTTTTGGATACTAGTAAATCCTTTAAGTTGTAAAGGAGTGACAGGTAATAGAATTGCAGGAGATGTTTGGATACCTACATTTGCCTATAAAGGCTTTACTGTAATTTGTTTCCCTGTAAACAGACTATTTAAAAAATAAATAGAATAGCATCTATGTAGAATTGAGTAAATTTAAAAAAAAAAAAAAAAAAAAAATCAATAAAAACCACGAAAAAAATAAAAACTTCAAAATTCCAATCTTTAAGCCAGAGAGCCAAACATCCATCTATGTAGAATTGAGTAAATTATTACCTATCAAAATGGGACAACAGATTCTAAATATAATAAAAATTCTGAAGCGGTGACCAAATGAGCCACTAACATTCTTTATTCAACTTCCAAATCTTCTAATCCCAAGACTCACGGTTTCAACAGTGTCTATTCAAAATTTTCTGATTTTGCTGTAGAAGTTCAACAGAAATATAGTTATATTAATCATTAATGTATCAGACAGACTGTTAAGATTTACTCTCCATATGAAGAATGAATAAAGGAACTGCGCATGAAAAAAATAAAGATCGTAGAAGCTCTGTTGATCATGGCAAATGATCATTTCCAACACCCCGATGTGGAAAGAAGGATAAGAGAAGGAAACAATAACATACACCAAAACTGTATGTGGGAAAAAAATTTCTGTGGAGGGGGTGTTGCCTCAGATACCACTCGAATCCCTTCCAAATATGAATCGCCAGGTCCAGTTGCTTATCACCAATATTCTTGTGCGCCAGCTGACTTGCTTGCTGATGTCAAAGAACAATCAGGCAATTAGAATTGGTGACAGCCACATGCACATGGGAGCCTCTAGGACTCCTGGTCCACACATGACAGATGCCGATGCAAGTGCTCATCCTGTATGCCCCGCCAGGTAGATGCTCTGCCCCTCAAGGAATCATTGGGAGGGGGCAGATGCGTGGGAGATGAGCAGACCGGCCAGAGATTGGTCAGCTTATCTACATGGTGGGACCTACTTGATGACATCATGGATCTTGCACGCATGGACTGTATTCAGCAGTTATACAACTCATGCACAATCAATGCTGAAAATATAGTGAATGAATACAAATGTTCAACAATCTAGAAATAAGCACCCAAAAGAGCCTAACCCATTTGATATGATATCATGCACAATCATCACTCATGCACATTTCAGCACAAGAAATAGAAAACGCCATGTGTTCATGTTCAGCAATAGGAGGATACCTTGCATAGACAGAATACCAGAGCCACTGGCTGCTGTGGCCTATAGAGATCCAATCACCAGGAAGTTGTGCAGCCGTCTGCTCCCCTCCCAGTGGAGCAAATTGCCCAAGATGCTTGTATCTGAGATCAACGGTCATCAGAAACTCGTAAGAGACAAGAAAAGGAACACCATGGAATGAAATTTCACATGGTACATTGTGAAAATATGACCACAGCTCTTATCCACTTAAATAATTTTTTTTTATTAATAACTGTGAAGTAATCCACTCTTTTTCTTTCCTGTGACTTAGAAAGTTTTATGCATTATTCACTCATTCTAAAAGGGTAATTTAGTCATTGGACATTTTAAATTGGAAATTCCATTGAGTTCTATATCTTACTGGGCCTCCATTGAGCAACACACTGCAACTTGGGTTCAGGTCCAACCGAACCTGATTGACCCAAGCCAAGTTCGGGTCTGGTTCTCAAGGTCCGCAGGTTGGAAACTCCAACCGGATTTGAATTCAGGTTGGGTTCATGTTGAGCAAATTCGGATGGGGTTAGGCTGGGTTGGGAATAATCACATGTCTTTGGGTTGGGTCGGGTATAAAGGACTTCAGATTGGGTTCGGGTTGGGCACCTCAGGTCGCACTGGGTCCTCTAGAGGTCGGGTTGGGCTCGGGTTGACCCTCAACCCAACCCAACCTGCCCTAGTTGCACCTCTATTCTGTATGCATCTGATCTTATGATTACATGACAGCCACTGAAGTTTCGACTTCATAACTTCGGGCAGATAAAATTGCAAACTGAACACTTGGATGTAACAATGAATTGAATTGCAGCTATCGGTCTAAGGAAGTGCAAATAATCAAACATGTAATTTCCTTGGAATTCATATGAGGATTGGTGGTCTGAATTGCAATTATGTTGGTTTCAAGTTCGACTTGCAACAAACAAAAATACAGTTCAAAGGATGTTTCCTCATTAAGAATACTATGAAACACCATAAATTTTGTGATTTTCTCTTGATTAAAATGAATCTTTGCAATTTGATTCACTTGTCCATCCAACACAGCCAAATCCAGAATGATAGTGTTCATGCCCTTGATCCAGGTCAGATGATCTTTACAGCTTAAATCCCCGCAAGTTCTCCAAGTAATGGAACATGGCTCTTTGAGTTACATCTCCGGAATTGTCTTTCCAGATCTTTTCCCAAAATGCAGGAAGCTAGAGTCAGAAGTAGGAAATAAACTTTATATGAACAGAGATTGTCTAGGAATCACAATATTTCAAAGCAGAACCAGCATCCTAAATAGTAGACTTGTACAAAAACAGTTCTAGCAATGATTTTGATGTGTTACCTGGAAATGGTTGAAAATTTTACAGACTTGTGGGGAAAAAAAACATGAAAAAAATGGATGTCAGAGGTAATGCAGAGTGTAAAATTCAACATATTGTTTTTGGGACCCACACCGGGATCATGATGTTTTCTTTTGACATCAGGAACTGCGGGATTGAAGAATCTTACACCAAACACCCAATAGATACAGTGGAATTAATAGATATAAGCCCTGCCAAATGTATATCACAGGACTCTGTACACATGAGTCCTATGGTTCAGTGATTCAGGCCATTGATCTGAAAGGTGCCCAAGAGTCTCTTAGAATTGACAGTCCTAACCCTTTGATCAGTGGCCAACTAATAAAAGATCGCGAAAAAAGCAGTGATGGTCCATGTTGTGACCAAGTTGAAATAGATAATTGAATAAGTAAATATGGATCATCTTTCAGTCTAATGGGTGTAGGTAAATTTGGAAATAAATCGGTGTTAGACCCATGCCACTCCGCACATATCTCCACATGAAGCTGCACATGTCAACCCTGCACCTGGAGGACATCCAAGCTAGTGAAAAGGAGGGACACCTATCATGTGCATAGTTTGGCTAGAAAAGTCAGGCTGTTGAACTATCAGGTATATCTCACATGTACAAAAGCAATAGACGGCCTCCAAGTTTTTTAAGATATCAGGCAGGTCATGCATGTAAGCATACACGTGTCCCCTACCTAATTTTTGAACAGCTGAATTTTTTGTCAGATCATCAATACAGTGGGTCCAACCTGATACACAGCTCAGATGTGCTGCATACATGCAAGGTTGGCATGTATGGCTGCAATTATAGGGTTGCATGTGGGGAAACCAAACCTCACGGTATAAAAACTTATGTGGGGCTTTCTTTTGATTCATTAAACGGGATATTAGCAAGTTTTCAACCTCAACTAGCACCCTAAAGAGATTTGGAGAATTTTCATGATAAATACTTAACTAGGATATCACATTCAAAATATATGGAGTAGGCCAATTTGGATAGATGATGAAATTAATTATAATCAAACCACCAAATATAAATTGCACAAATTGTAAAGGGTCATTTAGGAATAAATGAAGTAATGTAAATAACTGTGCTTAACAACCTAGTATTTTCTTTATGACAGTAAAAGATGATTCCATCAGAAGTCTATGTAGAATGAGATGCCCAAAGGAATTTAGAACTTTGAAAAGATTTAAGAGGTGACGTCATGACAATGATTTTAGGAGAAAATTAAGAAACCATCAAATGAAGACTCAGTCAAACTAGAGAAACAACTGCAATTAAGACAACCAATAAATTGAAGACATTTAGAAAAGTGGAATATACCTAAAGGGACGGAATCGGTGGCGACCTGATCCCCTGATCCGCGGAGGACCTTCAGGGTTATGTTCGCTCTCTTCCATATTATTAAAGCACTTGGCAAGATATGCACCTTCTTGAGCAGCAACCTATATTTAATGACAAAGCAAGAAGGAAAATGTAATGATATGGTTCTTTAGAAGACGCCATTTTTTTTTATAAACTTGCAACTTTTGTTCAGCATATGCAGAAGTGATATGTGAAGTTTCAAGTTTCAGTTTCCACTAAACAGATAACAACTTCAATAAAATGTGGATAAAAAATCACCTGAGCTGTTGCAGGAAGATTCTTCATCTGGGAATCCACTTGGGAAAGTGCTATCTTGAACCCTTCGATATCCACTTCTTTGGTTTCCTTTCCTTTGTATTCAATCAACAGATCCACAGCATTGCGCATTTGCTTAGCCTTCAAGTAAAGCTCCACTTGAGGGTACCTCAAACAGATATCATCGATGACATCTTGGAGCTCTTCAATGGTTAAAGTACCGGATTTGTCTTTGTCCGCAAGATTAAATATTGCGGAGATATCTTCCTAAAGAATACCAGCATTAAATGAAAAAATATTAGCATGTTTCACCTACAGTGTGATTACTTCCAAGTCACACTACATCAAGCAAATACAAGAAATGATTTGATATTGGACAAGTTCAATTTTGCACCAGTAAGGTAGTTTCACCTTCCACTGATTTATGACCCACTTCACCAAAAGATGCAACTTGCAAGTATTATGATTGCTTGCTGATTCTCTAGAACTATGAGCTTATCTCAACATCAATAATACTTAAAGAAATAGTAGCATTAAAAAACAGCAAATGAAAAGCACCTCTGCAGCCATTTCTTAGGGAAGGCTACCTCGGGAAAGCACTATAGTGGTAACCTTCTTACGGGTGTTCGCATTATTCATGCGATGACCTTTCTAAATAAACGTCACATTTCTCATGTGGAATTGACACGTATTGTTAGAGACGGTGTTCAAATTATCTCCGATATTATCAAAATATCTCCAATATTATCTTTATCTCTAGCTCAGCGATACCGATAACACAGGTAGCGATATTGATAACACTGGTAGTATCAGAAATTTCAAGTATTAGCAATGTATCGCTAAGTATTGCCAACGTATCAATATCGCTAATGTAATCACCAATATTTTCAACTATGTAAATTCTAGGTGTCGCTTGTATTGCCGATGCATCAATATTGCCAATGTATAGCCAATATTGTCGACTATGTAAATTCTAGGTAATGCTTGTATCATAAGTGTATCGACGATATTTCAATAATATCACCAACGTATTGATATCATAAAAATTTTGTTTATTAGAAAAAAAATATTCATGGGCATATGGTTGTATGTAGTGTTCAATTTGTCATTGATAATATTGATAATATCTCAATATTATCAATATCGCAACATGCGTGATATTGAGACCACAATCTTTCATTTCCTTTCCAATTGTTGATGATTTCTTGATGAAATATCATGTGTTGTAGATATTTTGCAATATCGATGGATGTTTGGATGGTTAAATAGGTTGGATGGGATGGTTGGACTAATTTCTTACAACAACATATGCTTTTAAGGCCCCATTAAATTGAAACTTGTTATATATGCATTCTTTTTGCATTTTTTATATTTCTAAATATGCAAATATGTACATTTTAGCATCTCCAGAAGTTTCGCTGAAAATTCCACCGTTTTTCCCATGTTTCCCCCCAGTTCCAGTTATCAACGATATTATTAGCGATCTCGATATTGTTTCCGTATCCCTGACTAGCGAAACTTGTAGCAATACCGATACTTCAAACACTGGTTAGAGATAACAAGCTCTAACATGTGCAACTTAGTACTGTAATAAGCAGAAGCATATCTTATTCATTGGTGTACAGTAAGCAGCAGCATATCTTATTCATTGCTGTACAATTTGAATCTGCAACTAAGTTAAATGTCGCATAACCCTTTCTGTTCATTGTACCTTGTATTTAAAATGGTAACTTCTCATGCAAATCTTGCTTCAGAAAGATCAAACAGACAGTTCTTAAAAAGCTATTATATTGAATGATTAGAACAGTAAATGATATGAACAGAATATCTATTAGAAACCAATTTCAAATACAGTGAACTCGTAAAAATTCCTGTTACCGCTCCATCTATCATCTGCAGAATTCAATGCAACAGGATAAAGGCACGCATACCATGACTTTGCGTTGTTGGATCGTGGCGCAGTCACCAAGTGCATATACATCATCGCATCCCAGGACTCGCAGCCATTCATCAGTTGCTAGAACACGCCTATTCATCTGCATGCTTGAATCAATACAAACTATAAATTTCAACAAATAAATGTTATGGCATTTAAAACGACACCCAAATTATAACTGGTTGAGAAAACAAGAATAACCCAAAGGCAAACAACTCCAGCCAACCTCAAAGTAGACACTAGGAAGTCACACAAGAATGTGGAAGAAAGGAACCTGGCCAATTTGCTTCATAAAATCCATTATGACGGGGCGGGTCCCAATACCAGTGGACCAGAGAACCATGCCATATGGTAGAGATGTAATCTCTCCAGATGGTCTTACTTTCATGGTAATGGCCTTATCAGATACACTGACAACTTGATATCCTGTTTTCACATCAATACCATCTCTTCCGAACTTCTCTACAGCAAACGAACTGATTCTTTTATCAAACCTATAAAAGCATACATCTAAAAGTGTAAGAACATGTTTTGGAAGGTGAAGTTAATTTTGGAAAATGCTGGCAGGCCACTCAACTCTAAGAGTGCATTTGGAAAAATGAGTACATAGGTTGGTCAGCTACTCTTTCGATAAAAAGAGTAGCTGACAAACTATCATCATTTCATGCCACATCATTTCATTCAAGAAACAAAGTAATCTCTCTAGTCACGAAATGAGAACCAAGTAGCTTAAGGAGCTAGAGACTTTGCCCTTGGGGTCATTTGGATGAGAGTAAATGGGAGTAAATGGGGTAAGAGATGTGTTTAGATGGGAGTAAATGTTAATAAATGGAATTGGGATTAAATGGGGCTGATTTGAAATATTGAGGAAGGGGAGAGATTTGGGAGTAACTAGTGTGAAATGCCTCTTTTGGCTCCCTTGGAGAGTTGCACGAGTAAACAAAGGTGTCACCACGCTCCCAATCCACCGTACACGTGGCATGCTAATGATACTCCGAGACAATCCAATTATCAGTTGCATCACTAAAATCACACCAATAGAATGATTCAAACCGTCCAAACATTGGCCATCTAAATGGGCCGATAAAAAAACATTGGAAAGTTGCTTGTTTATGATCCTTACATTTGTGGCCCACCCAAGGCTCGGAATTTCCTCATTTTTTGGCCAAAATGTATATTTCAATGGGCTTATTACAATCATTTTGTCAAATATCACATACGCAAATTAATTTGGGATATGAAAGCTGATTTGAGATGTCACATATGTTCTTGTGAAATTATTGGAGAATCCCAATGCATTCCAATTCCTCCCATCCAAACATAATATTTGGACTCTAGTGCATTTCATCTACAGGGTACCAAACACAACTGAGGATTCCATTTACTCTTGATTTGAGTGTAATTGTAAAATGGATTTCATTTACCTCCATTTTCAAGCTCCCAAATGAGCCCTTAGTTAAAGATATATAGAACATATCAAAGTCATTATCTTAGTTATATACCATTTTGCATCCCTTGTCATAATTTACAAGAAGATAGATTCAAATCATCTTCATGAGATATTCAAGATGCACTAGGCATGTAACATACTCCTGCAGAAAAAATACCCTATGCTAGTGCTAGAAAGAAAATGGATGTAAGAATATTGTACCCTTCCTTACATGTTCAAAATTTGATCGCCTGCTTCAATGAGATATATTTTCACCAGGTCTTGAAGGTCTGGATACAACTTCTCTAAATCTTCACATACAAAGTCATGCAACTCTGCAGCAAATTCCACGCCAGTAGGCCCTCCTCCAACAATTACAAAATGAAGCATCTTCTTCCTCTCTTCATCGCTAAGATTTGGAAGGCTGGCCTTCTCAAAACAATCAATCACGCTCCTACGGATCCTCTGAGCATCCTCTACTTCCTGCACTAAGATGACTATTTTCACAATATATGTAGGCATGCAAGAATCAACTTGAATTCTATTACCAATCTCCCAAATATTAATGGTATCTAAGGACAATTTGGAACATGAACAACTGTTTGATAAATCCAATAAAGAAGTCATAGGATGCTGTCGTAAATAAATAAATAAATAAAAAGAAGAAGAAGAAGAAAGGAAAAAAGAGTGACAGGATGCTTATAGCATATTAAAATAAAGCTTACCTTCAAAAAATGGCAGTGCTCTGGCACACCTGGAGTGTTGAATGTGTTTGCCTGGGCTCCCATTGCTATCACTAAGTAGTCATAGTCTACAAGAAATTCTTTGCGCCCATCGGGAAGGGTAGATCGACAATGAACTTTCTTGTTTGCTGCGTCAATCTTCACACATTCAGCTTCACAGAATTCAATGTTTCCAGTTTTCTGCCAAAGGAATGGAAAAGGAAGTATAACACTGTTTTAGAAATTAGAGTGAGTCATCTCTTTTTCCTTTTTTCCTTTTTTATTGGCTAGAGTAAACCATCTCTTGATGAAGAAAGAAACTAAAATATAAAAGTGACTATACGAGATCAAGAGAAATGGTGTTTCCTTTTATGACGCAGTGATGGTACAGATGGGACCCACTTAACATAAGCAAATGATCCATTGGCCCCCCATCATGTGATGGGCTATGAAACTCTCCTCTACCAGATGTTCCCAGCAATCCAATGAAATGGAAAAATACAACCAATGGTACACATTGATTGGGAGCCCAATCTAATGGTTAGGATCATTTGGTGGGTAGATTTTGTGAAATCTCAAAGGAATGAATTCACCATATGAACAAAGGGATCACCAAAAGGATGGTGCCACATGTACCATATCATGTCATATCGATTTATCTGTCAGTTATTATCCTTCTATACAAAGGCAATTTTTCCTTTCTAATTTCTTTATTTCTGCAGAGGATAGATTCAAAGTTCAAACTAAATGTAAATCCTCTAACGATGCATATTATCTACCATCCTTCCATTCCTAACAGTAAATATACAAAGGAATTTAGTCACAGGAAGTGGGACAGAATCTGCGTAGAGGAGTGGGGAGTGGCTGCTTATAGAAAAATTTCAGAAGGCAAGATCATCTTGGAAGCATAGATCAACGAAATTTAAATTCAGGAGTAAGAAATTTAAGTATCTATAGCATTTAACAAAATTTAGGGAAAAAATTATTCAATGATTAGAATTGGAAATTCCAAAAACCTAGAAGATGAAATGGTGAACAGTAAATAGCAGAAGAGAAGTATATTGAGATAAATGGTCTAAATGGAGTCATCGGAATTAGTCAGTGGTAGGAGCAGGAGGTCTGAAAACAGCAGGAGAGATCAAGATTCAGGAAGGAACTACCACCTTGGTTAGAGTTAACCAAGGAGGAACTAGCACCTTAGAAGTTAGCCAAGGACTCAGGTGAGGAACTAGCTCCTTGGCAGTTCACCAAGGATACATAGTTCCTTGGTTAACTTCTAAAACATCACTGAAGTTTGTACAAATGGATACATATTCCTAACAGACACAGCATGTAATATTAGTGATGCCTATTACGATTGTCCTTACCTTTTTGATAATCTTACGTATCGGCTCAACAATACTACGTGCTTCCACAGTACCACATGTGACGCTGGGTAACAAAGGGGTAAATGCAAAATAATTACGAGGTGACACCACCTGGACATCATACAAGGAACCATTGAGATTTTTCAAGAAGCTTGTGCCTGCCCATCCTGTTCCAAGAACTACCACTTTCTTCTTTTTGGCGTCTGCTTGAGATGATACAACATTGTAAGCACCATTGTCCGATTTCGATTCTGAATATGCCACAAGACCCCCACCACTGCAATAACCAGGTTTAGTGAGTGCAAGCTATAATATAGTAGATGTGATGCTTAACTGTAAAAGAAAGTATGTTGTATATAGTTATAAATTTGGGGTATAAATGAAACAAATAGATGAAAAGGGAAGTTGCCTTGAAAAGAGGGGAATGGCTAAATGAGTACTAATTCTGAAAAAGAAAGAGACAGTTTCAATTTCTGGGATCCAATTATAAGCATTGAGAGAGAGAGAGAGAGAGAGAGAGAATACACTATAACAGATACCAAAAAAAAAACCATTTCTCACCAGAAAACTATTTCTTAATATCATCATCATCATCATCATCTAAGCCTAATCCAACTAATCGGGTCGGCTACCTAAATCCTTTTCCAACATTCCACTCTACAAAGGGCTATGACTTTTTTCTTCTCTCGCACCTACACCACACTCACTCACCACACACCCACACCCACACCACATGGGCACTCGATCCCATGCTCTCATTGTTAATATACCCCTGAGCCTGTCTACCACTGAGCCATGGAGCCGGACCCAACTTTTAGACCACAGGTCATCAAATCGTTTCTTACTACCTCCAACCAAGTCCTCTTGAGCCTTCCCCTTGCCTTTTTAGAGCCTTCAACTGGTACCAACTGATTCCTAACTGGCGAAGTTCTTCGTCTCCATTGCACATGAACAGACCATCTAAGTCTACTTTCCCTCATTGTGTTACCTTTTGTAATCAACTTGTTGATTGTATGTAATAGCGCCCGATTGTAATCAACCTATGTAATAGTCTATTACATTGCGCCTGTGGGAGTTTTATGCTCTCATTGCTGGTCCCCACTCCCCAGCCCGG
Source organism: Magnolia sinica (assembly GCF_029962835.1). NCBI lineage: Eukaryota > Viridiplantae > Streptophyta > Magnoliopsida > Magnoliales > Magnoliaceae > Magnolia > Magnolia sinica. Next base: position 2,887,236 of record NC_080573.1, on the reverse strand, counting down.
ATAAAGGAGAGTTGTGTCAGGTTGCCAGCTGGTGTCAAACTTATGCTAAAACTTCCAACATGAATCCAAAAAATAAAACTATTTCTTAATATAGGAAAAAAACCAAAATCAAAACATAAAACTGAATGGAAAGGGAAAATGGTGTGAAAAGACATGAGAGCAACAAGTCTATGATAAGGTTTAGTTAAATGTGCCAAATCTCCAATGCAAGTAACTAGAAACTTTGAATTGAACTAATCAACCGGTCTATAACTTCATGGGCATGGCCAGTTCAGAACCACTTCGCTTGCAATTACAGGATGCCATCCCAGAAATTTACACTGTCCAGGTCTAAGCCCCACTCATCATGACATGATTGGATTGGGAAAAGCAGTGGGTCCGTGAAGTCAAGAAATCGGAGAAATGGGGACAGGTATATTATTCAAAGGTTGTAGCGTGGCACAAATTTGGTAAGTGTATCAGCGTGCTTTTCCTATGTCACCAGAACTCAGGATATTCGGCATCTCACAACAGCAAACATTCCAAAACAAGGCAGCCAGAAAAGAAATTGGATTCCCTTGACAATAGCTGGGGTTCTTTGGATAGACAAAACTGTGTATTCCGCCGTGGCAGCTTATCGGAACAAAATACAAGGTGACTGTTATCTAATGAAACTGGGATAGTCAGGATCTCATGATAGCAAATATTCCAGAATAAAGCAGCTAGAAAAGAAATTGGATTCCCTTGACAATAGCAAGGTAACTGTTATCTAATGAAACTGGGATAGTCAGAATCTCACAATAGCAAACATTCCAGCATAAAGCAGCTAGAAAAGAAATTGGATTCCCTTGACAATAGCTGGGGTTCCCTAGATTGACAGAAAACCATGGATTTCTCTAAATAATCATTACCCTCGTCCATAGTGGTAGTTCCTTGGCACACAAGACCCCTAATTTTGGAATCCTACTTTCTACAGTAAAAATCAAAACAATCATTGGGTAATCTCATTAAAATTTCCGTTTCCGCACCTTAGATTCCTTGTATCCAAGATTCCTTGTATCCAAACATGCCATTCAAAATCATAAATGCACAGAAACGGAATATCTGATGTTCAAGATGATGATGGAACATCTCTGTTCAAAGGTTGGCCTTGAAATAGACAGACCTCTACTCGGATATAGAGATATGTTGGAGTAAGTGATTATTACTATAAAGACATGCGCGCGCGCGCACACACACACACACACACACATATATATATATCAAATACAAGGATCATCTCTTACCCAAAACAAAGTCACTATTGGGAATTGAGAAGGCCCAGATTACTCACCTAGCATTCTTCAGTCTTCATCTCAACAAGAAACAGGATCAAATGAATGTTTAGTCTCATTATGTTGAACGGTGATCCATTTCTTCCTTACCACTCAGTCAATAGTGAGAACAGACAAAGTTCCAAAAATATCAGTCGAGTATTCAAGTTATGGCATCCATGGGAAAGCTCCTCAATTTGTATCACTGTTCACACCACATACTGTATTTTTCTATCCATTCCCTTCACCACTGCATGTGTCTCAATCAACCACTAATCACTAAATCAATCAGAAGGAAATCCAAATCAAAGGAAATATAGGTTATGCAAATCGTCCAAGACCATTGATCTGAGAGGCCCCACATGGACCATGCCCTGAAAATCTCCCGGATCAAAGGATCATAAACATCCAAATCTTGGGGCCTTTTCTCAATTGAATATGGGCCATCTCCACTTTCTTTTTTCCTTCTTAACCACGTATCTCCCATCAGGAAACCATTTGGCATGGTCCATCCAAGTGGTCCAAGTGGGGACCATCAGATCAACTGCCCAGACCACAAAACTAAGGGCCAAACTTGTACAGGTGGAGGGCCGGAGGATGCCATAATGTCCACTGGTTGAGAATCATATCAACCCTCACTGTAGGAACTCGCCTAAGCAAGAAACGATTCTATTGAAAATATGATTGGGAATCCAACAGATAAGACAAAGGAAACAAAATGTGAATTCAATTGTGAATTAGCAGCTCATCAAGCACCCAACTCTATACATGCCCGGTCCATGGTTCAAGGATCCAGACCGTTGATCCAATTGGCAACACTGTGCATCAGGTATGCCGCAAAATTCTCCAACACTGGAAGATCGTGGCTCCTCAATTGTATTCTTTTCTGGTGAAAGTGGACTGTATCTGCAATTATTTTCTCAAATATCTATTCGTAAGCCACCATTTGAACAATTAGGATATTCCGACCTGGGGACTGTCTCTGCAATTATTTTCTCAAATATCTATTTGTAAGCCACCATTGAATGACTAGGATCTTCCAATCTGGAGGATTTTTGCAGCATCCCCCATCCACCATGGATCCCATCTGATTACCAGTCTGAGTCATGAGACAGGGGCCTTACACGTACCAAATAGAAAGGGTATCTCAATAACTCCTCCTATTTTAAAACCCCATGAGCAATACAGCAGCAGGGCCCAACAGATCAATGGTCTAATGCCAAACCACAAGCTCGGCACGCCCAATTGGAATCGGCATCATATGCCAATACAAAATTACATGGAAGAAATGATGATCGGGCCCACCAGATCAACGGTCAAGATCACCGACCATGGGCCCCACATGCACCTGATCAGAAACAGAACCTGGTGGCTCCTCCCTACGCTCCTCCCTACGCAGATTCCCATGACTGACATCATGGTGGGGCCCAGAATATAAACAGGAAAGATCAGCAGCAGCAGCCACCAGATCCACGGTTCAGATACAGAACTAAGTGGCATCATATAATCCATCCGGATACAATGAGAAATGATGGCCAGGCCCACAAGATCAATGGCATGGATCACCGAGCCATAGGTCTCACATGTACGTGATCGGAAACAGAGCTAGGCGGGTCCTCCCCCACAAATTCCCATTGATAAGGTTGGGGCCCACAAGATAACCGGGATAGATCAGAGGCAACACCCATCAGATCACCGGAACTGATACAGAAAAGGTGGGCCCCACATTTCCTAAGAGACTCATCACCCCATAATTCCCTTCTAGCTACTCTTGGATCCAACAAGTTTCACATTTCAAAACAAAATCAACAGAAATAATAGATAATTCGACAAAGCAAAAAAGAAAAAAAATAATTAAATAAAATCTACGACTAAATTCTTCAAGAACAGACTGCTACCCAAAGTCATAGAATTCCAACAAATAGAACTTTTTAGAACATAAAATTTCTAAAAAATGGGGGGAGGAATTAAAATACCTGACGGTGAAGAGAACGATCAACTTAGAATACGTTGGAGAGTGATGGAAAGCGCGAGTAGATCGCTCAAAGAAAGAGAAAAACCTCATTTTCGAAGGATTTTGAGATCCAGAGAGCGAGCGAGAGAGAGAGTAGATCTGAATCTGAGAGAAATGAAACAGCAAGAGAAGTTGGTTTCCGTTTTTGGTATCGAGAGAGAAAGAGAGTCCGAGAAGGTTGGGGAAATGGAAGATTCGTTTCCCAGCTTTCACTTTTCGCTGACCTGTCAACGGGGGAAGTTAGACACGCCACCCGTTTGATGACGGTGCACGTGGTGAGAGTCAAAGAGTCCTTGGGCTTTTCAGGATCGCTACTGTGCATTGGCTGATGTATAGAATTTCTATACATTCCTCTTCCTCAATTGCACGTGGCAAGCATGTGGCGATCTAGACTGTTATTTCGTGGGGTACCGTGAAATTATACATTGTTTTTTTACTTTGAATTATAGTAGTTTCCTCTTTCAGGCACTAATCGGATGATTGCTACAGTCTGATCCAATTTAATCATTTTTATTGCAGTGGATAACTTGCAACATATTAAGTGTATTCCATATCCGACCGTTCCAATAGATTAGTCCCACCATGTAGATCATTTAATTCCAAAACTTTCCCCATATAATAATCAGATGGGACATATTTATAAATTAATATTTAACCATTGGTAATAGAAAAATATAAGTGTGGTTAACTCTATGAGTTTATATGGTTGAATTTTGTCAAATATGCTCATCACGATTGGGAAAAACTATTGGACGGTTTGGATTTCGTAAGAAAATGAAAAGTTGGAAGTTATCTCCTGGGTGCACTGCAACTTACAGGACAACCGGTTGGCCTTGAGACCTCATTTTTCTTAACGTGGAATATACGTGGATCCGGGATACCTGACTGTGGGGCCACCTTGATGCGTTTTCCTTACATCTACGCCGTCCATCCGTACTGAAAGATTATTTTAGGGCATGATCCAAAAATGAAGCAGATCCAACTCTCAGGTGGACCATAGTACAGGAAACAGTAGTAATTAACCCTTAAAAACTTTACCGTGAATGTATGTGGTTTATCCACGCTGTCCATCCGTTTTTCCAGCTCATTTTCGTTGTTGAGTTCAAAATTTAAGCATATGCAGAGCTGAAGTTGACCAAAACACAGGAAATAGTGGGAATAATGATTTCCACCCTTGAAACATTGATAGGGCCAAAGTGAAGTTTATTTATCATCCAACCTGTGCATAAGATAGAAAGACATGGATGAAGGGAAAACACAAATATCAGCTTGATCCAATACTTCTTTGGCTCCCAAGAATTTTTCAACGGTAGAAATTCACTTCACACTGTTTAATGTGGTGTGGTCCACTTGAGCCTTTTATATGCTTCATTTTCTTTTATTATGCTCCAAAATCATATGGTAAAATGGATGGATGGAGTGGATAAAGTACATAAATCAAGATGGACCCCACAGAGTTTACTCAGTACGCTTCCTCCCTCAACACGTGTTTGCCACGTGTACGGAAGACGGGAAGTGCACTGGAGTTTTGCGCAGCATGCAGCGCGCTTCACGGGAGCTTCCCTTGCTTAGAAAGAAAACGCGTGCGTACCTTGCTTAGGTGTCTACCGAAGTTAGTTTCTGTTCCGTGCGGAAGAAATTGACGTTAATAAAATCCAGACCGTCCATCAGCTAGATCATCACCGTTTGGGTATTCATTCCCAAAATCAGGCTGATTTAACACTCAGGTGAGCAACTCCACAAAACTATTACCTAAAAATCTCTAAATTCAAGTGGTATGGCCCACATTAGTTTTTCAATATTGTGATTTTTGGATAATTAATTCATCATATAAACCCACGGTGGGCCCTACACAAAACTATTGGTGCATCCCATCTTAGCTTTTTCCTGGGATGTGGCCTACCTTAGTTCTGGATCGTCAAGATTTTTTGGATTCCAATGCGAGCATGAGGAAGGATCTTTGATGGACGGAGTAGATCTCATAAAAATTAGACACCCCCACATGGCTCTCGGTGCGCGAAGTACCTGGTGATTTACACTTGCGCGTCTTCGAAGAACAGAAAAACATTTTTCACGGTACTCTTTGAAATCTTATTTTTCACTCTGTACCGTCCAAATAGTGATTCCGATCATGGATAGCTAGATTTTTCAAAATGATACGTGTCAAGCACAAAGGGCCATCCGATCTTTGTGTATCTTTAAATAACTTTTATATATACTAAGGCCCACTTGATGGAAGGTACTGATTGCTAGTTTGCTACATTGACCTTGCACATGAACCATGGAGAGATTGATCGACCATATTCCGGTTATTCCGGAACTCCAATATCATGTTCTGACCATGAATCTCATGTTACATGCATGTGCACGCGGAACCGTACGGTTGGAAGATTTGATACTCTGGCAGATTGTTTCTGCAGACCCTGCATTTGGAGCTGACATTAAGCTTGTGTATGTGGCATGCAAGTGATTAAAATATAGGGTGTGGATTAGGTACTACCCTCACCTGTTCGGAGCTCCGGACCGTGGAGGCCCTGTGCCCAGTAAGGGGTAGAGCTGGGCATCGGACCGTGTCAGATCAGATTGGGCCCAATCCAACTCAGTTCGGATTCTACATGGTGTGATCCGAACTCGATCCAATCCGGAACTGAGTCCGGGTCATCTGACTCAATCCGATCCGATATAATGCTAGCCTGATCCAAACCGAGTCCGACTCGGTTACAAAAACAGAATCGGATCAAGTTGGGTACCATTCGAATCGGAAGAGAGGTATGTGTTATATCCAAACCGTCCATCCATTTGCAGAGCTTGTCTTAAGGCTTGAGCCGAAAAATATGACAGATCTAAAGATCAGTTGTACTACACTGCAAAAAATAGTGGGAGATTGATAGTTTACCATTAAAACCCTCTTTCAGATTAATATGAAATTTGTTTTTCCACTTCATTCATATATTTTTTTATTAATAGATTAGATGGAAAATAAACGTTATGGTGGGGCCCTTATAACTTTGATCTCATTTGAATTGTTCATACAACTCAGAGCTCGAGACGTGTATGCGCTCATTTTCGCACGACACATACCTACAACAGCTGGCTTACGTGGGACGCCGATTAGCTACGGGTTGAGTAGCTATAATCTCGACTGAAGTGACCTGACCAGGTTCTATGGGACCCACCATGATATATGTGTTATATCTGCACCGTCCATTCATTTGGAAATATCAATTTAGGGTAGGAACTAAAGAATGAGTCAGATCTAAAGCTCAAATGGACCCCACCACAGAAAACAGTGGAGAGAGTGATGCCCACCATTAAAATTTTCTGAGGCCCAAGAAAGTTTTCGATCAAACTAAAATTTGTGTTTTCCCTTCTTTCATGTATGTATTAACCCATGAACACGTTTTATCTCAAATAAACATCATAGTGGACCTTAAGCAGGTTTCAACGGTAGGAATTACTCTTCCCACTATTTTCTGTGGTGGGGTCTACTCCAAATTTAGATTTAACTCATTTCCTTCTCTCATGGCTTAAAATGATCTCTACAAATTGATGGACGGTGTGGATACAACACACACATCATGGTGGATCCCACAGAACCTGCTGACGTCACTTCAACAAAGAGTCCTGCTGGCTACTCAACTTGTCATCACTGTCACTCTGTTAGTACTAGCTTGCATGTGATATAAGCAAAAATTTAAATTCTATCTAGTAGAGTTGGCTTTTGATATATGGTGAATACACGTGGGCCCACCGTGAATGCATGTGGTTGATTTACACCGTTCATTTGTTTTTCGAGATCATTTTAGGGGTTGAACCCAAAATTTATGCATATCCAAAGCTCAAGTGGACCATATCATCGGAAAAAGTAGTACTGATACTATATGACCGGATCGGATCAAATCTGATCAGATCGGATCATATCGGATCGGATTCCAGATCTGATTAGTTCGGATTAACAGTGATCCGAACTCGGTCCGATAAACGGTTGGATCAGACTGACCCTACTTGAACCGCACCGATGTAGGTTGTTGGTTCGGTTCGAATCAGGTCGGATCTTATCGGATTGGGTCGGAGGTAAGATATGCCCAGCTCTAGTAAGGGGCCACCTTGATGTATTACTTTTATCAACACTGTCCATCCAATTTTCCATAAGCGGATTGGCTGGTGTACCACACACCAGTTATATAGGAGTGCAGATTAGGTACTACGCCTGCATGTGCAAGCCTCAGGACACGCTAGACATGTAGCCTTATATTAGTGGAGATCAGTTTCATCAGGAGGTGGAGGTCATATCAGGTGTTAGCCCGCATTTGTACTCAAGTCTACGAAGAACCTCAAACGTCTTTTTTTATTTTCCCGCTTTCTACTTATATCCGAGGACGGATTTCCTACTAAAGCCTGCCTTTCACAAGGAGTTCCTACCCAAGGATGTTGGGTGGAGCCCACAACCATTTTTTAAAGAAATCTACTCCGTTCGTCTGTTTTGAGATATCATTTTAGGATGAAAGACCAACTATGAGGTGAATCCAAAACTCAAGTGGGCCACACGAGAGGAAAACTTGAGGAGAGACATACCTACCGTTGAAACCTTCCTGGGCTCCACCTTGATGTTTATATGCCATCCAAACCTTTTATTAGGTCATTAACACTAGAATAAAATAGAAATACGAAAAATTTAGCCTAAAACGAATCTTTTATGACCACAAGAAGATTTCAACGGTTCTCACTGAATCCCCATTGTTTTCTCTCGTATAGCCCACTTGAGTTATGAATCCACCTCATTTTTTGCATAATATAGTAAAATGAGATCTCAAAACAGATAAATGGAGTAGAATTCCCACTAACATGGTGGTGGGCTCCACCCATAATCCTTGCGAAGAAACTTCGTGCGAAAGGCTTCGGGAGGAAATCCACTTCCCTTTCCCCGTTCAAGTAGGAAACGTCTACGCACAGGTTGAGCAGCGAGACTGTCGCTGAAGTGACATCACCAAGTTCATTTGCCCCCATGTATGTTTTGTATCCATGCCGTCCATCCATGGGGAAAGATCATTTTAGGGTAGGATCCAAAGAATGAGTCACATCCAAAGCTCGATTGGACCCCACCACAGAAATCAGTGGGGAGAGTGATGCCATTGTTAAAAAGTTCTAAAGGCCACAAACGGTTTTTTATCAAAACAGATATTTGTGTTTTCCCTTCTTTAATGTATTTGTTAACTTTTGAACAGGTTGGATTTCGACAAAACATCATGGTGGGCTTTAGGAAGGTTTCGATGATGGATATCAATCTTTCTGCTGTTTTTTGGTAATGGGTCTACTAAAGCTTTGGATCTGCCTCATTCTTTGACTAATGCCTTAAAATAATATCTCCAAATGGATGGACGTTGTGGATACAACACATACATCGTAGTTGAGTCCACAGAAGTTGGTGACGTCACTTCAATAGGCAGTCTCGCTACTCAACCTTTCCATATCGAATCCACGTCCCAAATGGATTGGCTACTCCCTCTGCCACCAGCTTTTAGCTAGCATTCATTATGTGTTTCATCCATGCCATCCATCTATTTTTCTAGATCATTTTATTGTATGAGACCCAAAATGAGGTCTATCCGAATCTCACGTGGATCACATTACAGGAAACAATGTTGAATAAATGTTGACCGTTAAAATATTTTTAGGGCCATAAAAGTTTTGGATCAAGTTGATCTTTGTTTTTAGTTTTATCTGGTTCTTTATGACCTAATCAATGTATTGGATATCAAATAAACAGTTCAGTAGGCTTTAGGAGGATTTTAATGGTGGACATCCGGCTACTATTGTTTTCCTGTGGCATGGATGATCTAGAAAAATAATTTAGAAAAATATGAGGACAGCATGGATGAAACACGCACCGACCACTGGCTAGTCGCACAGGGAGTAGCCAATCAGTTTCCTACTTAATGGGGAAAAGGGGCGGACTTCCTGCCAAAGCTTTTCATATCAAGTTTCTGTGCAAGGATAATAGGTGGGGCCCACCATCATGTTAGTAGGAATTCTACTCTTTCATCCGTTTTGAGATCACATTTTATGACATTATATTTAAAAAAAAAAGAAAAAAGATGAGGTGAATTCAAAACTCAAATGGAACGTATGAGAAAAAACAGTGGGGATTCAATGAGAACGGTTGAAATATTCTTATGGCTATAAAAGATTTGTTTCACACTAAATTTTTTATATTTCCATTTCATTCTAGTGTTAATGATATTATAAAAGAGTTTAGATGTCATATAAACATCAAGGTGGAGACCAAAAAGGTTTCAATGGTAGGTATGTCTTTCACCAAATTTTCCTCTCATGTGGCCAACCTATGTTTTAGATTCACTTCATATTTAGTCTTTTGCCATATAATAAGATCTCAAAACAGATGAACGTAATAGATTTTCAAAAAAAAAAGCTGTGGGCCCCACCGAACTTCCTGCGAAGGGCTTTCGCAACAAATCTAGGTAGAAAGCGGAAAATAGGTAGAGAGCGGAAAAAAAGAGGCCGGATGCAGGGTGGGACACACCTAGATGTTTTTGCGAAATCCACCCTGTCCATCCGTTTTGAGAGCTCATTTCACTAAATGTGACAAAAAATGAGGTGGATCCACAACTCAAGTGGGTCACACGAGATGGAAAATTGGAAAGGAAATTCCTACCATTGAAACCTTCGTGGGCTCCCTTGATGTTTATATGCCATCCAAACTGTTTATAATGTCATTAATACTGAGATGAAGTGAAAATACAGAAAAAATTGCCTTAAAAATTATTTTTATGGCCCAAAGAATGTTTCAACGAGTCACACTGAATACCCACTGTTTCCTCTCGTGTGACCCATTTAAGTATTGGATACATATAAATTTTGGTTGTAAGTCCTTAAATGAGCTCTAAAAGCGGATGAACGGGGTGGATTTCTCACAAACATCTCGGTGAGCCCCACCCTGCATCCTTGGGCGGGAACTTCCTGCGAAAGTCCCTCGCAGGAAATCCGCGTCCGGAAAAAAACGATGAGACCTTTGAGGTTTGTCGGGACCCAACCTAACCACTCTCCACGTGCACAAGCGGTACTTAATCGGCGCCCCGCTATATAGACGGTGTATCGACTTCAGCAAGTTTTGTGGGTCAAATCATGAGTTATTTGTTATATCCAAACCGTCCATCTACTGGGCGAGCTCGTCTTAAGGCTTGAGGCAAAAAATAAGACAGATCTAAAGATCAATTCGACCACACTGCAAAAAAAAGTGGGGATTAAATGTTTACCATTGAAACCCTTTTGGGTAACAAAAGTTCCGGATCAATATGAAATTTGTTTTTCCTCTTTATCTATATATTTTTAATTTTATTAATAGATTAGATTGAAAATAAACATTATGATGGGCCCCAAGAATTTTTTAACAGTGAGAATTATTATCCTTGCCTGGTATTTAGGTGTGGTCCACTTGAGCTTTTGATTTGATTATTTTTATTTATTTTTACTAATGCTCTAAAATCATGTCGAAAAATGGATGAACGATATGAATATAATAAATACATCATCGCAGATCCATGTACGTTGATCTTATTTATGCCGCTCGTACAACTCAGAGCTCTAGGCGCGTCGGCATTCATCTCAGCAAAACACGTATCTACACAAGCTAATATAGCTGGTGTGTGATAACCAATTCGCTTCCCATTTTTCCATGTCATTTTAGAATACTGTAAACCACACCACAAGAAGTAGGGATAGCTACCATTGAAGCCTTTTTATGGCCCACGTGTCATTTATTTTCCATATAACCTGTTGATACAGCCATATACACATAAATGAAGTGAAAAAGTAAATATCATATTTATCCAAAACTTCTATGATCCATAATAATTTTTCAACGGTAAGAATTTAATCCCCATTCTGTGGTCCATTAAAGCCTTGGATGTGACTTATTTTTTTATCCAGTATTCTTAAATGATATGGAAAAATAGATGAACGGTGTGGATAGAAGTCATACATCACAGTGGCCCACCTGTCCCTCAACAAGGGGGGTAGTACCGGGTCCGCCCCTAAAATTAAACTGCTGAAATTACGCTAGTATCATCGACTAAAAATGGGGTGATTTGAATGGTAAGGATGGTGAACATTACCCGAGGATAAATTTCAAAAGTACTCACACTTTTAACACACGCCCTCACACCGCAACAACATTTCACTAGGGCCCTCACACTTTTAACACACGCCCTCGCACTGCTGAAAACTACTCACACTTTTAACACACGCCCTCACACCGCAACAACATTTGAAAACTACTCTAACTAATGACCTCGTGATGAAACCTTTGAAAGTTTGGGTTCGGTCCCTGCCCAAGAGGTAGAATCTGAGGAGTTTCAACAGAGGTCTTGGGTTCGAGGCCATAGGTGGTGAAATCCTACTAGAGCGTGGGTGGGTGTGTCGTGGGTGCATGTGAAAAAAAAAAGAAGCCTTTGATAGTCTAACTCCGTGGCATTAAGGACCCATCCTCACATGCTAAGATCATTCAGCCAATTTCATTTAAGAGTCTAAAAACATTGTGGTGTGTGTAGGTGTGAGTATGTGATTGGTTAAAAATATATATTCAGAGATTAAAAACATACACCCAATTTAATTTAAGAATGTAACTTAATTACAAGTTTAATTTGATTTTTTTTTTTTCCAAACATATAACAAATATTTTATTTTCTTCACAAGGGCACTAAACCTGAAAAATACACAAGGAGACCCGCACCCTGGCTCGGACAAATTTTTTTTTTATTTAAAGCAAGAAAAATATGTGCCTGCCCACCCAACAAGCCTATCCTAGCTTTCAGCCAGGCTTGGACCTGCTAGCATGGCCGCTAGGTCAACCTTGGGCCTCACACACATGATTTGTTTAATCTCTTAGTCAAGCTTCGGTTCAAATCATTTTAGCTTCACTGAATGTTATGTTTACACATTATATCCTCCAAATATATCAGTCTAATTTTTTATTAGATAAATCATTTATTATAAGTTTACATGGTTGGTTTTTGTTATTCTAATATATATATATATATATATATGTTAGTGAGAATTATTATCAAATTCTAATTTAATTAAGATATTTAGTCATTAAGCAAGTTTTACTTGAATCAAATTTATGAAGTAATTAAGAAATTTATTTCTTATAATTGTGATGATAATAAGATTAAGAGTTAAAGAGTATTTTTATACAGAATTTTAGTTAGTACATACATAACACCTATGTAGAGTATTTGGCATCCTTTCTCTCGTAGAAAGTGGTTTTTAGTTTTACAAACTTCAGTCCTGTGCTAGCTCTTTCTCCTGTATTTTTATTGCCTCTTTTGCATGAATGCTGATTGCCTCTTACCTTGTCGACTTCGGATTGGAATGGGCAAGGAGCTTTAGGGGCTGCCATAATGTATGAGTTTTATCCAGCTTTATCCACATCGTTCATCAACTTTGTTGTATTGTCTTAGTGTATAAGCTCAAACATGCATGAGGCAGATATAAGGCTCAAGTGAACTACACCACAGGAAGTAGCAGTGTGAGAAGTTTTCAACAGTAGGAATTTAATCCTCAGTCCACTTGAGCCTTGGATCTGAGATATTTTTGGACTTACATACTAAGATGATATGGAAAAGTTGATATATAGGTGTGGATGAAACCCATACATCATGATGACCCCTCGAGAGTTCCTGCCCGTTTCCATATGGAGATGCAAGGGGTTGGACGCAAGAACTGGTCCAACTATCATAGCCAATGTCTAATAAAAGCAATGCCTCAGCGATGGTCTTATGATGACCAACACCATTTATAGGCTGAATCATGTTATTTTTTCACAAATAAATAAATAATATTAATAATAATAGTAATAGTAATAGTAATAGTGATTCACCTCCTAGGTGTAGCAATGATGCACATTCATCCTGACCATTAAAAAACTATAGTCCCATTATGGATGGGGCATGTCTAAAATCACCCAAATCAAATGATCTTAACCATCCAATTAATGGACATCAGATGCATGATTAAACATAAAATGTGAATATAGCAACAAATGAAGCACCGCTTTCACTTGCGACGAAAATATGGCTGTGTTCATGCACATATAGCGAGTAATGATTAAAAGCTGATTGAACTTACGCATCCGACTCAGCATGAAAAATGAGGTGAATTCAAGCAGCTAGAAAGCATGTAGCCCACTTGATCAACATATTGCCTGATAAAATTCAAGTTCCAAATGGCAATTTTATTGAATTTCAGGCCTGCAAATCGGGTTGGCCCCGGGTTAGCCCCGGGTCCAACCCATTTTTTTTGGGGCCTAACCTGGCTTGGCATAACCCAGCCCCTTCCCACCCCTATCAGTATTCCGTTTCTAAGAGCTTGTGCATCAAGCCAACACGCAGCCAGAGTAGCAACTCCGCCAAATTAAACTACCTAAATCATGGGACCCAGTATAGATGTGTCGTGGTCACAAAACTTCTGATTGATGGACATCCAATGGACTGTAGAAATCCAAAGCATTCAACAGTCAAGATTGAACAATCAAATGGCCATTCCACGGTCAAAATTCAACAAACGAGTTAAGCGACGGGTAACTAGCGAGAGTAGATTTGCGAGCAGTGGTCCGCTAAACCCACACGCGTGAGGTACCCTGCCACACGTATGGACTATGGCAATGTAGAACACGGGGGAGATCTACAGGTGCGCCACATTATTTAGATCTTATGATCTAAAATCTGGCCCCTTTCCAATCTTGTAGTGGACAGAACGGAGAATACAAAAACACGGCTAGAAAAAATTCTTTTCTAGCAATCTAATTATTTCGTACGCTTGGCCCACAGGAGGAATTAAATGGCCTGATCTTGAGGCAAGGTCATACGAACAGTTTGTTCCACCTGATGGAAAATTCAGACCTGGCCTATGATCTTGCATATGAATGGGAAGGGCTCCAGACGAAAATGGGCTAACTTCCAGGATGAATGGTACTCTCTCTCATTACATGGATGCAAGATCAGGACCGTCCTTCAGGTGGGCCACACCATGATTTTTTTTTTTTTTTGGGTGCCGTTTAGCTTATTCATGATAACAAATTTCATACTCACCTCAAAGCAATTTCTCCTCTGAAAAATTCTCTCATGATTTTTAGTTTTTATGTGAGATATATGCAAAAATTATCTGAAAAAATATATTTTTATTATGGGGAATGCTAACACATCTCCAACTACATGGGGAGATGTTAGCATAGTCCCCAAGCTATTAAATAATTCATGGGACAACCAATCCTGATTTGGATTGTCTATTCATTCATATAGATAGCAGCAACCCATGATGTAAAATGCTGCCAATAGGATGATCTTAAACAACCTATGAATAGCATGGAAAATGGACCATCCATATTGCAGAGAAACAAAGTAGATCCAAGCATTATCTTAAAACATTTATTTGATAAGACCCAATTTGTATTACTTATGATTCCAAAGTAGTACTTTCCTACCATAATTCTGCCCGGAGTTTTAAACTTTGTGAAGTATGATTAAATACAATAGGGGTTGTTTGGCACCGTGGATTGGAGGGAGTTTCCAATCCCTGGTTGTTTGGCAGTATAAAGTAACTGGGAGTTTCAAATCTAGGGGGTTTTCAGTCCCCTCTTTGAGGGGGTTTGTAATCCACAGTGAGAGCTTGAATTGCACCTAAAATCATTTCAATAGTTGCAGGTGCAACATGTGTGTCATTATACACTATCATTTTATTGGACACATGACCCACTAATGATGATCAACACTGTCCAAACATTGTCCAACACTGTCCAAACATTGTCTATGTAAATCAACGATTAAAAATCGTTGGTTAGTCACTCAAACATGATCTTGTGCTTGTGGCCCATTCGAGACTTGAAATTTTATTATTCTCGGGCAAGGCATATATTTCAGCGGGCTTATCACAACCATTGTATCAAAAATTACATATCTCACTAATTAGAGATATTAAAGTTGATTTAGTAATTAAATTCAAATCCCTGTAAATATAATAGGGATAGGTACTTTTGGATTAAAGTTGATTCACCTTCCAGGGTGCCAAACACACAGGAGGATTGCAAATCCAGGGCGTTTCTAATCCTGGGGTTCCAAATCCTTGGGGGTTATAAATCCATGCTCCCAAACATGCCCTAAATCTTTCAAAATATTATAGTCTCATAAAGTAGCACAGGCAGTAAAGAGTGTACAACCCCTTCCCTTTTTGTAATTGAGACTATGCATGCAACCCACTGACAGTAAAGAGTGTACAACTTCTTTTTTATGTAACCAAGGCCATTCTAACCAATCATAAATTCTCAGGCCTTGTTTTGGTTAGTGAAATACATCATTTTTGTTGTGTCTTCGCGCATAGGGAGTTCACATTAATAAATTAACCTTGTACAAATGATTAGATCATTGGGTTGGATTGAATCCTGCACCATGACTTGCCCACTGTACCACTATTGAATAGACTATCCTGATTGGTGATTGGGTGTCCCATGTGTAATTGAAAAGCTTTAGGGTCATTGCAACCATCCCTTGGTGGGTTTTTCAGCATTTTCCTTTCATTGTTCACTTTAGCTTTTTTTTTAAAAATAATTTAAATATACATTTATGTAATGAAATATTAAAATTTTTAATTAACTATCCTTTAATATCATAATAATTCTTAACTAAATCACAAAAATTTTAAAATACAGAGATTTTTTAGAATCATGGGATATCAGCTGTTAATATCATAGTCACAAATATTGTTCTGAGCCTTTTCTCAGTTTGGAATTTTTTGGAGAAATTTTCAGGTTTTGGGGGATTTCTCAAGGATTATTGATAAAATCTCACTGAAAACAAAAACTTCTAAAATATTTCCTATTAATTAATAAATAAAATTTTAAGTTCTTAAATTCAAGAGCATAATCCAATAAAAAGAACTTTAATTAAAGGTGGTGATAATTATGTGATTTTTTTTTGTTATTTTGCAATTTATCATAAGAAATTGGGTTGTCTTTCTATGTATAGCTAAAATAGTTTTATGAAATTTTAGTTTTATACTTTTAAATGAAGTATATGTTACTTTTCATGTTCTTAGATTTTGCAATTTTACAGACTTCGGAATTTTGGTTCATCATATAACAGTTTTTAAAAATATGGCTTGAGAATTCCTTTTATAGATTGATGATTAGAACCATTTTTCTACAATAAATATAGACCATCCATTCTCCTAATAGATGATTGGATGGTATTGATAGTCTGATCAAAGCAATTTTTTTAGGAACTCAAGCAATTAAAAGATCATGTGAGCTTCACTCTTGATTGAATGTGCCTTGTAAATATCACTTTGATGTGGGTCCCATAATGGGACCTATGGTTATGAACTCTCAAGAATCACTGTGATTCTAACATCAATTTAGTCTTTGTAATCGATATCGTCAACTGGGCCTACATTGAAAATCAACAGCCTGATTGAAACGATCTCGAAACCAAATTGTTGAATCCACGTGAAACTAAAGATGAATGGTTTGATTGGATTAGTATCAAAGAAGACGGTCTGAGCAGTTAAAATTGAAGATCGATTAATTGTGATAAAATTGGAGATGAATAGTTAGATATTGGAATGATATAGAAAGTCAATAGCCTGGTTAGATTGATGTTGAAAAGGAATGGTCAGTCTTAAAAGAAACTAGGTCTGATTGGACTAATATCAAAGAAGAACAGTTTGGTCACTCCAACTTAAGATCAACAATCAGATTGGATTGATATTGTATATGAACAATTTAAGTATGTTGAGACTGAAGATGAATGGTTAGATTGAGCTGAAATTGAAAATCAACAGCTTTATTGGACTGATGTTGAAGTTGAATAGGCCACACCTGAAGGAAAAGTGGAAAAAGAAATGCCTAACGTTGAAACCTTCTTGGGTCCACCTTGATGCTTATATGCCATCCAAACCATTTATAAGGTTACGGGGAATAGCCCAAAATAAAACCTACGTGGCTCTATAAATGCTTCAAATTTGCTAATTCAATCCTCCACAATTTTCTTGTGTCACTTGAGTTTTGGATCAACCTCATTTTGGTCTCACGTCCTAAAATGAGCTGGCAAAACAGATGCACTGGTTGGATTTCTCATAAAAAATTGCGGTGGGCCCAATCAGCTTCTAAGCATAGGAACTTCCTGCGATGCATGCACCCTAAGGCAGGCAATCCGCTGTCCTATGTTATGTGTTAATGGGTTGGGTCACTTGTCAGAACTTCGGATGTTGAACTTGAGACGAAACATCTGGCCGATCCAACATTCAGGTGGGCCACACCATAGGGAACAACATAAAATCATGACTAACCTATAAATTCATGTGGTATAGCCCACTCGAGTTCTATAATGAGATGAAGTTTGGTGTGTCCCTTCTTCTTGGTGTGGGACATGATGAATGGATTAGAAGGCATATAAAAATCAAGGCGGGCTCCACAAACTGGTTGAAGGTTTTCATTAACGTTTGTTCCATTCCAACCGTTCATTGTTGTGTGGCCCACTTGAGTTTTTGGATCAAGCTGAATTTGGTCCTCAGGTCTAATATTTATGAGGCAGAATTCTCTGTTAATTCCTAATGTAAAATTTCTTAACTTTGCGTCAAGCTTGTTCATGAATGAAAATGGTTAGTAAATCTAAAACATTAGCTTAATGGGGCCATAGGTGGAACATGCCCCAAAAAACTCCAAAATTCATCACTCCTAACTTTTGGATGTTGACCTGCAAATACTTGGCTGAGAAGATTCATCAGTGGTCCACATCCAATTAAAGGGCCAAAAATTGGATGAATAAGATCTTTCAATTTGAGAGATATGTAAGGCACTCTACATCCATTGTGGGGCCTTAAATTAATGATATGGATGAATAAATCATGGGCCCTCGGCCTCTTGTATTATTGTACTTGACATCATTAACATGTAGAAATTTCATGATGTTGTGGACTTGGGTTTTCACAATCTATATGATGATGATGATGATGATGATTGCTTGGTTGGGATTGACCAATGCAGTGCTATCATCAAGCACTGGCCATCCACGTTACCAGGAATGTCAAGCGGCTAGCCCGAGTCAAGTCAAGGTCAGCCCACGTCCAAGTACTGAAACTGAAATCAGTTTTCTCGACCGGGCCTGAACAACCAATTCAAAGATTGTGAAAACCCAAGTCCACAACATCATGAAATTTCTACATGTTAATGATGTCAAGGAATGCTCACCTGCTCACCTCTTTACTTTTTTTCACGGGTGCTGCATCACATGGGCAGTTTAAATTTTGGGCCCACATCATGTGTGATGAGTTCCAAAAAAGTTATTAAGAGTTGGTTGGCCATGGCAAAAGGAGAAATGCTCACCAGCACACCTTTTTACTTGAACACCCGTGCGCACCTTTACACATGTATCATGGACACAGATTATGAATGGCCCACGTGATGCGGCACGCCATGAAACCCTGTGGGCCCAACGTTCAGCCTGATACAAAACTCTGATGGGATTTGAGAACTGAATATGAAATGTGTACCTAAATAGTAGATATTTCTCAACTTATGCTGATGGCAATGACCTTAACCTCCCACACCTTACACCCTGCAATGGGGATTTAGGATTTTTATAAGTGTACATTAGGGAATTAAGACATGTATTTATATGAACTTATCACAACTATAGTGAAGTCCATTAGTATTTTCAATCCAAATATCCAACGGTTAGATTATCCAATCTATTGACCACATGTGGCCCACTTAATATTTAAGTGAACAGATCAAAATGACCTTGATGTTGATGACTACCTTAATCTCTTGCACCTTACAACCTACAATAAAATCTGAGTTTTCTATATAGGTGCATTAGGGGGGCTAAGACTTATATTTTTCTGAACTAATTACAACTACTGTAAACTCCACTAATATGATCAGTCCAAATATCCAACAATCAGATCATCCATACTATCAATCATGTGGGGCCCACCTAATAAAAATCTTCCAACCACTACATATAAAAAAACCATGTCTATTAGATTATGTACGTGAACATGCAATGTTAAAAGGAATTTTCAATGGATCACATCCAAACTCTAAAAATCCAAGGGCCAGGATCACCTTCAATTTGGAGCCATGGCCCATTCAATTGTGACCGTCTAATTGAAGAATCACCATACACGTGAGAGAAAATATTATTGTCTTCTCCTTTTGTTCTCTTATGAATCACCAACGTTCTCAATTTCTTTTGAGAGTCCTTTTAACATGTGGAGGCGACCCTACCTATTTTGTTTGGAGTGCAAATGAAAGCAAATGAATATAAAAGAGCCCCGCATTGCCCATATGCTTTCTCTCAAAACATTACATTTTGGAGAATCCAAACGTCCTAACTTTATCAAATCCAATTTCATTCAAATAAAAATCCAAACAGGCCATGTTTCTCTATCGATACAAACTGCCTGAAAGGTAGAGAGTACATGTGCAACACGTGCTACGTGCTCCTCACATCATTCATGTTTTGCCTGCGTCGTGACTAACGATTAGCAGCATTTGTTGCACCATTAGGGACCACATGCTGAGATGGTCCGATGATCATAACTGTCCATGTTCTAGATGCTAAGAAAAGGAATGTTTGAATGATTGTGGCCATCATCACCATATGTGTATCTTGAACATCCAAAAGAAAATTTTCAGTGACTCATGTTGAACAAAAAATCAAAGGTAGGGATCATTATTGAAGTGTAGCTGAACTGTGATAATACGAGAGAATATGGACCGTTCAAATAATTGTACCATCTCAACACATGGGCCCCAACAAGGCAACGCATGCTAGCGATCTTTAGTCGCAATGCACCCAAAAATAAGCACACTCACACATACACCTGTTGCACGTGCTCATGTTCGGCACATCACACTTGCTAGCGTTCATGACCTGATGCAATAGCCACAATGACAGATACCCGTCTATATTATTTGTCAGAGCATGCTGCTTGCGCCATCCATCGAATGTGGTGCGCACGTATGATATGCTGTGTGTGGCCCACCTGATGAGTGGATCTGTGGAATTCTTTCATCAGGTGTTCTTGATGAGGAAGCCAACCTTTTGGAATAGTATTGCTGTTGAAGTAACAAATAACGGTTATAGTTGAAATTAAGCTGTAGTAACTCGGGCCAATCTGGATGGTTGGTCTGAAGTGGACAGCTACCATCCGGTCAGTCAGATTCGGTAACTAAGTCATTTTGGGAAAGAAATCACTTAAATCATTTGGTCAGGTTGCTTCTCCTGTCCAGATGTAGACCCATGATGTTGATGTTTTGGGTCAGACTGGTGGTTGAACTCGGGCCAAATTGGATGGTTGCTCTGGCCATTCTCTTATGGATCTGTGGTACATGGGTGCTACAAGGGCCACCGTTCATCATCAAACACCGTAAATGTGTCACATTCAACATTTAACTTTCTTCGTTTGTCGTGTGTGTATATATATATATATGGAAAAGGTACTATGCGCTCGACCTCACAAGACCGTCGCATGAGGTAGAGTTGTGTGGGCCCCACCGTAATGCGTTTCGAACATCTACCCCATCAGTCAGATGCACCATTCCATCATGGGCCTAGGTCTCAAAAATCAAGTCAATCCGTGACTTTTGTGGGCCACACCAGATATAGAAGTGGGGAGGGGCCGTGCACCATTAAAACATTCATAATCATTTTTTGGGCCCACCGAGATGTGGTTTGCAAATCCAGCCCATCCATTATGTGTGTCCCACTTGGATGAGGGTTCAGACCAAGTTTCAGCAGCATTCAAAACTCAGGTGGGCCCCACCAAGTGCTTTTATATGTTTTTGGCATGGCTTCACATGATTTTAGATGGTATGGCCCACCTTAGTTCTGTATATGGCTGATTTTTGGCATATCCCATAATTTAGAGGGGACCCATCAAATGCACGGTGTTGATCATCGACACGTATCACGTGGGGCCCACACATCTTGACCTCACGGGAGCTATCGTGAGGTCCAGCGCATAGTACCTTTTCCCACACACACACACACACACACACACACACATATATATATATATATATATATATATATATATATATATATATATATATATATATATATATATATATATATATATAGTTCTATATTTGCTTTTCAATATTGTTAAGCACCATACATGTGCCACATATGCCATCAAACATCTTAATTATGGCTATAGTTTGAATTTAGTTCAACTTGAAATATTGTCAAGGCCATCTGATTGGGTTAGGGTTGAAAATTTTCAAACCGATTTGAAATTGGTTTGGGTTCAGGTGAAGCAAATTCAACTAATGTTAGTTTGAGTTGAAAATAATTACATGTATTTTGGTTGGGTTGGGCTGGGTTGGGTTAGTTTTGAATTGAATATAAAGGAATTCAAGTTAGGCACCTTGGATTGGAATTTAGTTTGAGTTGGGTTGATGGTTCTTATTCTTGAAGTTGGGTGGCATTTTGATTGATCATCCACTAAACTCAACCCACCCAAGTTGCACCCATAAATCATAATCTTAAGAGACGTCCATGTGCTGACACCGTATAGCCACATGTGCCATATGTATCCAAGTTATCAATGTGAAATATAACCAAATGTGCCAAAAAATTATTGCT
This sequence comes from Magnolia sinica, assembly GCF_029962835.1. Taxonomy (NCBI): domain Eukaryota; kingdom Viridiplantae; phylum Streptophyta; class Magnoliopsida; order Magnoliales; family Magnoliaceae; genus Magnolia; species Magnolia sinica. The sequence continues at coordinate 2,865,265 of NC_080573.1, read as the reverse complement.
AGTTCTGAAGTACTCTGCAAATGATATGAGAATAATTAGTCAAGAAGAGCATAACCTGAACCGCTTAGACTATGGATGAGCTAGATCGTTTGTGCAGATTAAGGGGTTTGATAGAATGTTTCCAATCATGAGAGCTCCCACCTCGTGCCTGATTATCATTGTTGGATGGAACGTGTCAGAGATCAAGCAGGTAAAACTTGTACTTAGAAAAATGGACAATTAAAAAAAATCTAATAATTCAAATTCAACGTGCATGCGTAGCTCGTTAGATGAGTGCAGTACCATAATTTTTGAGATATTACTTGTCTAGATCAATGCACACTACCAAATGAATGGCGCACATGTCTTACAGATACATCATCTAATGCGGGCCAGAACCCTCATGAGCACTGCCACTATCAAAACTGTGTTAGAGGAGGATGATACCGTGGATCAAGTAGAACTAGCACCAATATAGTTCCCTCTCACACAGAATAGGTCACGCAACTGTCTATATAAGATTAGAACTGTACACAAGTTGAACCCAGTCGAGCTTGGTCCAGCTCAGCTCAGCTCAGCTTGGCTCAACTAGTAGGCAACTCCAGCTTGAATTCGGCTCGGCTTGACTCAACTCGGTCCTCAAGCTTAACAGGCCAACTCAGCTCGGATCGGTCAACACTTGAGCCAAGTTCGAACCAAGCTTGAGCTCGATCTTCCAAGTCGAGTTCGAGTTCGAGCACACACGCATGTGTGTGTGTGTGTATATACTTTATTTAAATTTATAAATATATACAAAATATTTATATTAAGTGAACTTGATCCAAGTCAAATTGATTCGAACCGAGTGTGTTAAGTTCAAGTCAAGTTTTGAGGCGAGTTGAGTCGAGTTTGCTATAGCTTGAATTTGACTGGAAATTTTTTCAAGCTTAAAAAATCAGCTCGAGCTGAGTCAAGTCAAAAGAAATCATGAAAAAGCTTGATAAGATTTTTTTAAAAAAACTTTATTTTAATCATATAAGAGTTATCTATGAGTTTCGATAGGATTAAATTTATTTTACTATTTTTAATAATTTTTTCTATTTTAGCAAAGCTATTTATTATGAGTTGGGTTAGAATTAGAAATCGAGGACCCCTTTGCTTATATAAGGCCACCAAGTATGTTGTAGAGATTACTTAATAAGGTTAAAATTTTATTTTCATCTTGATGATTTTTTTCCCAATAGATTCAAAAGTAATTCTTAAGAAAAAAGAATGTGATTTTCTTCTTTTATCTGTGCCCTTCATATGCTATTACCGTGGAAAGCAAATGGTTCAAAAGAAGTATAAAAAGGATATCCTATCATATGATTAGTGCTCCACAGAGTAAGTCATTAGTAGTCCACATTCAATCCCATAAAATGAATAAAATTACTTATTGGATTTTTTAGAAGTTGTAAATTTTACAACATGGGCCATGTATGATATTTTGAGAATCATTTTCAAGTCTTAATTTAATTTACTTATTAAGCATGTTTTAAATAAGTAATATTAGAAACATGTTCCAGAAGAAATAATTAATTAGGAAATTGCTTATATTAAGCTTATATATTAGTAGGATTAGATAACTTTGAGTTACATGCATACAACCCTTCTATCTTTCACTCTTTTAATAAATTAATTTTTGTCCTTTTCTTCTCTCTTCTCTCTTCTATTTTCTCTTTATTATTCTCATGTTGATGCCATGCTCTTCCTTCCTACATGATGGTGGGTAGGGGTGCACATCTAACCGTCGGAACCGTGGAACCGGACCGGAACCATTGGATCGGTCCGGTTTGGTCCAGTTCTAGACAACACCGGTTCCGGTTCTGATTCTAAAAATTCGAAAACCGTTGGATACAGATCGGTTTCGGTTTAAGGCCCTGTAGAACCGAACCGAACCGAACCGTCGATCGGAACCGTAGATCCAAACTGTGACCCGTCGATCCGAACGTTTACTTTAAATTTTTAAAAAAACCCTAAATATCTAATCTCTCTACTCTCTCGCCCGACCGTTGCCGCCCCTACCTGCCCTCTCTCTCGCCGACTTCGCCCTTGCCCCTGCCTCTCTCTCTCTCTCTCTCTCTCTCTCTCTCTCTCTCTCAATCTCTCTCTCTCACCATTAGAACATGTATGTGTTATTGTTTATATTTATCCCATCTCCCTATGAGTTTTTTTAAGGGAGGTAGTAGTTTTCTTTGAAATTACTGTGTGACTCTGGGATTTGGTATGGCCCCACATTGTATGCATCTGAGCTATGGATAATGTGGGTCTCACTTGCAAGGTGACCTGGCATCGAGAATGTTAGGTGGAGATGATTTACAAACAGGACAGAAGCCAGTGGATCACGTCCTCACGATCTGGTCTATACATCAGACAAGTGCGTCTCGATTTTTAATATATTTTTATTTTTTATTTTTTAAATCTGAGCATTCATTCTCTAAATCTGGGATTTGGTATGGCCCCACATTTTTTTTAAGAAAATCACAATCTCTCCCTTTTTCCACTCTGTAACTGGTTTTAGAAGAAAACCCCATTTGGGATTTGACATCTTTTGTAGCTCTCTCCCCATACATTTGCTATCTAGGATTTTGGATGAAATGAACTGCAATAGCTATAATCTGTTGTCTGTCACAGGGGTGATGAAGAAAGATTCACGAAGTATGCAGGTGTTACTTTTCTTACTCCTGCAAATCCTACTAGCTTAGGGCTTTTGAGCTCTTCCCCAGGTGAAGATTGCACTGATTTACCACTCTAGGACCGCGGAATCGATCCGGAACCGAACTGTTTTTCATGGTCCGGTTTCGGTTTGGTTCCAGGGTACCCACGGTTTGATTCTGGTTCCAAAAATGGTAGAACCGTTAGGAACGGTTCAGTTCCGGTTTTACCCTAGAACCGGACCGAACCGACCAGTGTGCACTGCTACAGTGGGTGTCCATTTCCGTGATGGGCACAATTTGAAACACATTTGGAAACAACGCGCACGTGCCATCCAACCCGTCCATTAGATGCGCCCTGTCAATGTTAGGAATAAAACCTAAAATCCAGCCTGATTCATAACTCAGATGGGCCACACCAAAGGGAACAATTTGGATATCACCTAAGTTGACCCCCACCATGGAAACTTCTAGATGGAATATGGGGTCTACCATTTTTTTAAAATATGTGATCCAAACCAGTCATCAGGTGATCCCATCGGAAAGATGAGAAACATTGAAATGCAAGCCATTCCAAAACTTAAGTGGGCCACAACAAGTGAACATATGTTTTAGCATTGTTCTCTGTGGTCCACCTGAATCTCTGATCGGAATGATTCCTAGCACGTATGGTGAGAATGAGGAGGCACACTCGATGCACGGTTTGGATTCGACATACCCAACATGGATGGACCCCACACAGCTCAACCAGCCTTATGTGATCATTCCTCTCATGGTACAATGGTCTATGTCTGTTTCTTCAGCTTGTACAAGTAGACCCATATTTCAGTCTAGCCTTTGACATCAGGGCCCATAAAAAAGACGGTTGAGATGAAAAGAAGATATCAAAAGTAAACATGCAACGAAGAAAACGCCAAACATAGAAGTGTTATAATCTAGTATAGATATTTCCCAAGGCATCTCCAACCATTGGTCAGAACCATCACATCAACGGTTCTGATCACAAACCATGGGCCCACAAATTAGAAAATCCTATTCGTCAGCAAACTATAATTCTCCTAACTGTTTTCTATATAAATTTCCATGCAAATGCAAAGCATGAAAAGCTGAATATCTCCAGCCACTGCTCTCTCTCTCTCTCTCTCTCTCTCTCTCTCTCTCTCTCTCTCTCTCTCTACTCTGAAAATGCATGTATTTTCCTTCTTCGATCGATCTACACGTGCTTTCCAACGCTCTCCATCATTTTCCAAGCTAATCCTTCTAGGCACTATCAGGTTTATTTACTTATTTTCTGTTCTAGTTATATAAAAATCTATCTTGGTTTTCACTTCTTCAATTCATTTGAATTTTGAATAGGTTCCATTTCTTAGAATTTGTTGGTATTTCTGAAATTGAATGCTTTTCATTTGTAATTGGGAAACTGTTTCCTGTTCTCTGCTTGCTTTAAATTTTTATTTTTATTCTCTCATTGGAATTCGTTTTTAACGGCTAATTAACTCTCACCAAATAAACGATACTCTGCCATAGCACGTACTGTACGTGTAAGTTTCTATGGGGCATAGAGATTTGTGGGCCCCTGCTGTGTGTTGGACAGTCCCAACAATCACTCTCACCAGATTATCCCATTGGGCCGTTTGGATGCAAGTATAAATTGTTGTGTTCGATACATAAAAAGCCGTATGTACATATAGCATATGTTTGACACATGTGACACGTGCACTGAAGATTATGTTTTCACATGCAATGATCGTATAAAAACTTTTCTTATTGTTTAATTATTCAACCTTTTCAAAGAGATGCTTTCTTTGATTATTTCAACCTTTTAGGATAGGCTTTTCTCATTTTTGTTTTCCATGAATAAGTGTGTACTTATACAAACGACGGCCAACCACGGCCACCCACATCTTTTCTTGCATCCAAATGGCCTTTATATTTCCAATTGTGGACATCCAACTATCTTATGGCCGTTCCTTCCACCGGACATGTATTGATATCCACGATTTTGATGGGATTTATCACCCCAAGGTCATGTGATGTAAATATGTACTTTATATATTATAAATAATTTATAAATTAGTTCAACGCATAATTTATTTACACATGGATAGATTATCAGTTAAAAACCAAATAAAATTCCACATAAACAGTTTATACTTGGATGGAGTTTTAATATGAGGTACTTGCTCATGTATGGTCGTTGACTCAGAAAAGTTTCAACATGAGGTCATGGGTTCCGTTACTCAATGTAGTGAAATCTCGCAATGGGGCACCATAACGATTTCATCCCTTGGTTTTTTTTTTTTGTTTAAATTTTTAAATTTTTTTAATTATTTAGATATAAAGATTAAATGGGCCACACTATAGAAAACAATGAAGATTAATGCTCATTGTTGAAAACTTCAAGGGGCATGGAAATTTTGGATTAAGCTTATATTTGTGTTTTCTCTTCATTTAGGTCTATGTTACCTTTGTGAACAGGTTTGATGGCAAATAAAACATTGTAGTGGGCTCCGAAAGTTTTCAACGGTGGCCATTCAATCCTTGTTATCTTGTGTGTTGTAGTCTACTTAAGCTTTGGAACTGCCTTGAATTGAGCTCGCAAAACAGATGCATGACATGACTAAAAGTAGGGTTGTACATTGAGCCGAGTCGAGTTGAGGTGGGCTAAGCTTGGCTTGACTCGTCCGTGCTCTCCTTGAGCTCAAGCTTACCTTCGAGCTACCATTCAAGCTTGGCTTGTTTGTCAAACCTTTCGAGCCGAGCTCGAAGCGAGCTAGTGGATTTAGTCAATGCGAGCTTACCTCTAATTAAGTCAAGCCTACTCCCAACCCGACCCAACCTAGCACTCAACATACACCCGACTCAACCCACACCTGATTTAATTCAGCCACTCAACCCAACCTAGCCACTCAACCCAACCGACTCAACCCGCACCCGACCCAACTTCCAAATCAAATATTCAATTAATAATCTATATATATATATATATATATATATATATATATATATATATATATATATATATATATATATATATATATATATATATATATATATATAAAATTATAATATTATATAAAACCATAGATGTACCTTGTTATTGGTGATGAGAGACAGAGAGATTGTGGATATGGTTTAGGCATGGTGAATTGAGTAAAGAAGGAAAATAATATATAAGAAAGGGATGAACAAATAAGATAGAATTTAAGTTTTATATATATATATATATAACTTGAGTCAAGTTTCGAGCCGAGTTCAAGTCGAGTCGAGTTAAAATTACTATGATCGGGCTCGGCTCGTTTCAAATAATGCTTGGCTCACCTTGAGTCATTGTTCAAGCCAAGCCAAGTTGAGCTACATCGAGCCAAGCCAAGCGAGCCTTTTTGAGCTAGCTTGCTCACATACAACCCTACCTAAAATACATACACATACAACCCTACCTAAAATACATACATCACAGTGGGCCCACAGAGCTTTGGCCAGGACGCGCCACAAGCATTCCGCATCATTGGAATCGGAAGCGGATTGTGCCGTACCCCCGCATGGATGGAATCGGTCTAGGTGAGCTCTGTGGGGCCCATATTAATATATTGATTTTATCTTAGGTCGTTCATCAATTTTCTCAAATCATTCGAGGGTATTATACAAAAAAATGAGGCAGATGCAAGACACGAGTAGACCATACAGTGGGATTGAATTACTAACCATGACAACTTTTTAGGGTCACAGAAATTTTCGCTCAAGCTGAAATTTGTGTTTTCCCTTCATACATTATGTTTATTTGACCCAATGAACAGGTTGGATGGCAAATAAACACCACGGTGGGCCCTAAAAAGGTTTGAACGGTGAACTTCATTATCACCGCTGCTTCCTGTGGTACGGTGCACTTGAGCCTTATATCTGCCTCAGTTTTGAGCTAAAACGATAAAATTATCTGGAAAAAAAAGAAAAGATGAATGGCGTGGATAAAACACGTACATCATGGTGGGTCCCACGAGCCCCTGCCTGGACCGATTTGTGTCAGGCGGGGGCAGGACGCAATCTGCTTCCATTCGAATCCTAATAGCGTCGAAACTCTGAATATTCAAACGCGCGATGAGTGTTCTCTCAATCCACTAAACATTAAGCCGTTCGATTCTCTCAATCCACTGAACATTTCAAGACGAAATTGTAGCCATTGATTCGAATTTTAGGGGTTAGAACCAAAACAGAGGAGATGTCGAGTTTTCCCCTTCTTCACATCCATGAGGCTGCTGTGGAACTCTATTTTTTCTTTCTTTGTATGATTGAATCTCTTTTAAACCTCAAGAGAGGTGTGTCCTTGTCCTTAACCCCCTCTTCAATGCTTTCTGTTTGATTTTTTTTTTTTAATGAAGATTTAGATTTTTTATTTTTATTCTTTTAGTATTTTCTCTTCGTTTTTGAATCTCTGCAACGTTGGAGGATAAATTTTTGTGGGGTCCGGTGTGGTATGCGTATCGCATCCAACCGGTTAAAGACGGTTGATACAACCGTCATGCGGGCCTTAACGTGAATTTGGAGGTTCTTGGTTGGTAATTCTTTGTTTTCTATGGTGTGGCCCACCTGTTGACTGGATAGGGCTGATTTGTATGGCATCCCATCATCATGGGGGAACCTCATAGGTTGGATGGCATACACAATTATGGATGCGGATTGCCTGCGATCCCCTCAAGGAAGTTCCTACGGTTGGAAGCTAGGTGGGGCCCACCGTGATGTTTGTGAGAAATCCACTCTGTCCATCCGTTTTTCCAGCTCATCTTAGGCCCTGTGCCGAAAAATGAGGTGGATTCAAAACTCAAGTGGGCTACACGACAGGAAAAAGTGGAGAGGGAAATGCCTACCACTGAAACCTTCACTTTTTCCAATTCCATGTTTATGCACCCTCCAAACCGTTCATAAGGTCATTCCCACTGGGATGAACTGAAAACACAAAACATTAGCCGGATACAAAACTTCAGTGACCCCATGAATGTTTCAATGATGGGTGTTCAATCTATACTGTTTTCTGTCGTGTGGCTAACTTGAATTTTGGATCTGCCTCATTTTTTGTCTCATGTCTTAACATGAGCTGGCAAAACAGATGGACAGAATGGATTTTTCATAAACATCATGGTGGGCCAAACCTAGCTTCTGACCGCAGGGGTTGCAAGCAATCCACATACCTCAATTACACACAACAGTTGCATAGCTTTTATATGTTTAATAATTCTTCCATGTCTTTAAAAAAATAATAATAATTTTACAATTTTATATTTATTCTTACTATTTATCATATTTTTCTATTATTTTTAATTAAATGTCTAGAAGTACATGTAGCTTACGCTACACACTCCAGAGGGTTGAATGCTATGCTCCACGCTATTCGCCATTTAAAACACTGGCTACAGATTTGACTTTTAGGATTGCCCCGAATTTTTTTATTTTCCCTTGTTGCCTGATCTGTAGATGGGCCGAGGAATTGGAATTGGATGGTACCATGGATTTTAGTGATGGTTTTTGAGTGCGACTCACCTGGGGACCGAAATGGTATCACTCGGTCCCATATCAGTGTGGTGGCTAATTTCGTTTTGGACCGAAACATATGCGCACTATTTTTAAAACCTTGATAGTGAGGTCTCTTCCAATTTCTATAACCAAGAAGCAGATCTGAACCTCTAATCTTAGGTAATGGAGTGATTGCTTTCTCTCCTCATAATAGCTGATAATGACTGCAAACAGATACCCATGGTCATTTTCTTGAGAGAACCACATCCAAGTCGTGTGTCTTTCTCTTTTACTCTTCCTAGCAGCATGACCAAATGGTTGTTTAAATTTAATTAAAAATGACTTTCGAATGTCATTAATCTCCTTAGATGTTGGAAAACCTGGCTGTGAAGGAACAACCAGAACAACGATTTGCATTAGGTAGGTGTCATTTTAGAACTGTAATTAGATACACAACATGAAAATCAGGTGAGTCAACAAAGAAATGAATGTGTGATTGTGAAAGAAATTCTTCTACTGCATTGGTAACTAACATATTTATGCTACATTTGGGCAAAAAACATTCGGTAATTTAGATTTCAAACAAACAGGATCTTGTCGGGCCCACGGCCATCACGCAATCATTAGCTTGTCGTTTTTCGGGGAAGCTTGTAAAAAATAACTACTTGATTTTGTTTGAGCTCCCTACAGGGCCCACTGAGGTTCTTTGGAAATCTGGATTTTCAGAAGTATGCGATCTAAATGTTTCCATAAGCTATTTGCTGTATTACTTCCACACTGTCTAGTTATTCACTATTTCACTGAGAGAAGAAATAAATCAATGTTGGTTTGACATAAAGAGACTGAACATTCATTTGAATTTGATTCTTCTCATGTATTAGATGTATTTTCTTTAGCAATCTGTCATATCCATCCTTCTTTCTAAGTTCTATTTGCCACTGTTATGGTCCCAAGGGTTCAAGAGCCTAACTTTACACGTTCCATCAGTCCTGGGGCTTTTGGTGCATTGGTTAGGTTCTTAACAATTGGTATCAGAGCCAACACCATGTCCTGTGTTCGAGTCACAGAAGGGGCGACCTGTGGAAAGGGCAACCTGGACCAGCGTGAAAGCCACCATGGCATGGAAAGGAGTACCTGGATAACCAGAGTGCAGCCGCCATGCCTTGGAAAAGGGCTACCTGGAATAGAGGCCAGACCGAGTGCTGCCACAGAGTGGGCTGCTGTGGACGTCGGCTGCGGAGCGTAGTGGAATGTTATGGTCCCAACGGTTTAAGAGCCTAACTTTACACATTCCACCAGTCTTGGGGCTTTTGGCGCATTGGTTAGGTTCTTAACAGCCACCCAATACTTTCTCTTTTTTTTTGTTCTTTTTTTTTGGTTGCAGTACTGGAGGTCTTGTGGCATATTCTGAGTCAAAACCAGACAGTGGTTCAAGTAGTGGTGATTCATCTCAAGTAGAAGCCAAGAAGAAGAGGGTGGTAGTGCTTGGAACTGGATGGGCTGGCACAAGCTTCTTGAAAAATGTGGACTGTTCATTGTATGATGTTCAGGTGGTGTCGCCCCGTAATTATTTTGCATTTACACCTCTTTTGCCGAGTGTTACATGTGGTAAAGTGGAAGCACGTAGCATTGTTGAGCCTGTCCGTAACATTATCAAAAAGGTAATGACTACTAGGTTAGTCAATAAGACATTCTTTAATATCATGTAGTGAAGGAATGCTAATTTCACACTTCCAATGGGGACACACATGATAAAGGTGTGCAATATCTGGATACCTCATCTGGTAGGCCCCAGATTGTGTATGAGCATTGGCCAAAAATTAGGCCAATCCCATGATCCTAGCTGCTCCATTGGAACAGGGTTCAAAAATATCCAGTAGTAGTTTTTTCTTCCCCTTAGATTGAGCATGCAAGATTGTCTAAGCAGCCTATGTTTGGGCCATGGCCAATGTATGGTGGTCCTGCTGAATAAGTGGTGGAGATCTTGCATGTCTGCCATGTGTCTGTCCAGAAATTGTGTGCAGTGGTGTGTACAAACACACTTACCATTTGTCCTGGCAAGGATATGCTATCCATTTTTAACTTCTGCAACGCTATGTTTGCAATTGCATCTCCCCGACCTAGTCTTAGTGGAGAGAGATGCTGGCATGCCTCATTTCTCTCAATGCAGCTTTTATTCCTGCTTCTCTTTCAATCCTCATGCTCCTCCTACCACCAAAAACAGCAAGGATTCCACTCAGATCTCCTTTAGTTTAATCAATTCTTACCATCTATTGTTTATGTCATTTCCTAATATTGATATTTTAAGTTTTACAGACATGATTTAATTTCTATGTTATTAAATATAGGAACTGCTACGTTAGCAATGTCTCAATCCTGTTGGATTTTTGTGAAAATGCAACGGAATTTGAACATTTTTTTTTTTTTTTTTTTTCAAAATCTAATTTTAATTTAATCCTAGGATTTCCCGTCTTTGATAATCTCAGATTTTCTGAAGTAAAAAACCCTTGATGAATGGTTAGGATTTTCCCTGCACGAAGTGCATGCAATATATAGATTTTCTCGAATTGTTGCCAATGTTGCTCCTCTGACGCAGGAGGTCTCTCTCTGATCTATCCCAGATGAGAGAGAGAGAGAGAGAGAGAGAGAGAGAGAGAGAGAGAGAGAGGTAGGAATGAGGTAATGAGGTGATGCCACGCATCCATGCCAGGTGAACTTCATGTGTACATGTGACGGATGCAAGGAGGAAGAGTTTCCTATATCCCCTACACACGAATGGGAACCTGTAGCCTGCCTTATTCATGCATATGCAGTAGGCTGATGATCTAATCCTTGCACTGTCATGGCCATCTACCAAAGACGTGTATCCCATGTTGATCAAATAGTGAACCATCAGATTATCATAAAATGTGGTTAAAACAAAACGTCAACGGTTGAAAACCTTTATAGAGCTTTTTAAAACCCTTTTAAGTACCAAGCCCAGTGCACTTGAGGAATCCCTGATCTATTAGATATTGCAATAAAGCACATTCCTAGAAAGCCAATGGATCCTTTATTAGCACATGCAAGAATCAACGGATCTTGATGGATGCACTCAACCACACCCAATTTTGTTGGCCATGCAGTAGCCTTTTAATGCATGTCAAAGCCATACAACCAAGATCTTGACTCTTACACGTCTTTTTATTTTTTATTTATTATTTATTTTTAAGTTAAATAATTTATATTAAAGAGAAAGAAAGAAGACAACAACAAGAAGAAGAAAAAAAAAACCCTTTAGACACTTACACATCCTCAAGACTAAGGATTAATCAACTTCCCATGCATCGTTAAGTCTGATCATGGTCCAGGAAGATGGGCCCCTAGACTAATGACTTGATCTTGATCCACCAATGTAAGCATCCAAAGATCCAACAAGATCCTGTATCCATGGCACACCCACACTCCTATGTGGGGAGGGTGAATGCACAAGGAAACCAAGTCGGCCCCCGATGGTGGAGACTTTCCATCCTAATCCAAGTCAGTCCCCCTTACAGGATCACCATTCCTTTCATTATGATTTACATTGAGATCATCCCTGTCACATCCACATGACCAGATTGGGCTCACATTGGTTTTCCAAGGCATAACTCCAACACATCCCACATCAAGCCTTTGGAAAATTGCTAACATCCACATGAAGGTGGGGACATTAGCATTCCCCTTTAATGTAAATACATAGTTTAAATGATCCTGCTAAAGTCCCAACCTTCATGGGGACATTGGCACGTCCCCAAAGCTTTTAAATGTTGCATGGGATGACGTATTGCCAATTTGAACCCTTCATTATTTCTTACAACTAGGAGCAAGCCATGGTGCGAAAATCATGCCAATCGGATGATCCTAAATATCCGATCAATTGCATGGAAAATGGGCAGCAAGATTGAGTGGAGAAACAAAATAGGTCCAAGCATCATCTTGAAACATCTATTTGATAGATCCCACTTTTATTGCTTATGATTGCAAAGTCTCACTTCGGTTTGATGATTATAACTATGAGATGTGTGGCTTGTAACAATGGATGGTTGGAACAAATTGGTACCATTCAAAGGGTTAGTATCATCTGATCGTCATGATTCTTGCACCATGGCTTGCTCCCAATGGCACCAGGAATGAGCTGTTCTGATTGATGGTCAGGTGTCCCATGTGTCATTCAAAACCTCTAGGGACATTACCGTCCCCATGAAGGTGGCGACATTAGCAAAACCCTAGTTTAAATTATCTAACTTCCATATTAGATGCTTAATAGGCCCTCCTACTTCCTGAGTTTTTGAGAATCAACCCTTCATCAGATTCATGTTGCAAGTTATGGCATAATTTTGATGTTGGCTGCCAACCTGAAGCAACCTCCTCCTTTATCCAGGCTGGGGACCAACAATGAGAACATAAAACTCCCACAGCTACAGGTGCAGTGTAATAGACTATTACATAGGTTGATTACAATCAAGTGTTATCTAATAGTCTCTTACATAGGTTGATTACAATCAATGAGTTAGGATAAGGCTTGGATGATGATGATGATGACCACTTCATCTAAGAGAAGCAAATTAATTGTCTAGTTACTGAAACAACATACTACTTGTCTTTCTGATCTTGGCAGAAAAATGGAGAAATTCAGTTTTGGCAAGCCGAATGTGTCAAGATTGATGCTGCAAACAAAAGGATTCATTGTCATTCGAATGATAGCAAGATGGTGGAAGGGAAAGAAGAATTACTTGTAGACTATGACTACTTGGTGATAGCAATAGGAGCTCCGTCAAATACATTCGACACTCCCGGTGTGATGGAGAACTGTCATTTTCTGAAGGTAAACTTCCATTCGCCACCATTTTAGATGATATACTGCTCAAGTACCACCTTCTCTCTTGTTTAGAGGACTGCCATTGATATTTCAAAAAAATTTCAGTTGATGCTGTTAGTGTCTTGGGCATGTGTCGTTTAGTAAATGGTGTCAACCCTATGATTAGTGCACTTTGGTGATAGATCCAGTCTGTCCAATTACTGCACTGCCCCTTGGATGAGACAGACCAGAAATTGTGCTGATTGCATGTTCATAGCTATCCATTCCATAACCCACCTATGGATGGTCAAGAAAAAATTGGAGCAATGATCCAGGAAAGAATTCTATAGATCAAACGGTTAGAAACAACCAATCCCTACTACATTTGACCAATGCTCATTGGTGTGCATTGATTGACACATAATAACGATTCTTATCAGTTGTAGGATTGGTACCATTTAGTAATTGGATCTGTCCTCTTGCAATAAGTTGCATCTTGCATGCTTGTACAGTGCATGAAGTTCATTATTTCTTCCTGAAAATTTGCATTTTCATGCAGGAAATAGAGGATGCTCAGGAGATCCGTAGGAGTGTTATCGATTGCTTTGAAAAAGCCAGCCTTCCAAACCTCAGTGACGATGAGAGGAAGGCAGCTCTCCATTTTGTAATCGTTGGCGGAGGTCCAACTGGAGTGGAATTTGCTGCGGAGTTGCATGATTTTATGAGTGAGGACGTAGTCGAGATATATCCTACAGTTCATGATTTAGTAAAAATAACAGTTATCCAGTCAGGGGATAATATTTTGAACATGTAATTACGATATTCTCATTTCCTTTTATTTTCTTCTCTACAGAGTATTATTGCATGAAGGCTAATTGCAAGTATTTCTTTTCACATGAGTTCCATGGGCACATGTGGCCTTGGTCCAAAAAATCAGGCCTAGTAGATGATCCTAACTGCTTGTTAAAAGCAGGGTGCAAAAATGGGTGGCTGTTGTTTCCTTTCCTCAAATCAGGCACTCTGGATCATCCAACCAACCTGATTTTCAGGGATGTCCTGTATATGGCACAGGCCACCAGATGAGGATTCTGGATCTTGTACGCTTCTGCCACTTCTCTCCATATGAACTCTTGTGAAATAATGCATGCAAAATGTTGTGTGCAACCAGCATTCCTCATTATTGCTAGCACGGAGCACTTGTTCACATGAAACCTTCAGTCTCTTCAGCCTTCAAAGCTCTCTTGAATATTTTTGTTTGGCTGGCGTTGGTGATGTGTTGTATGTGATGTTAGCATTTGTCTTCCAACCTACACTATTTAAATTTTTATTTGGATACATTGTTTTGGATTTGTTTGATATCCTCATCATGAGCTGCGAGATAGCTATGGTGCCTAACGGTTTCTTATCCAAGTAAGAGATAGCTATGGTGCCTAACTGTTTCTGATCCAAGCAAGAGATAGCTATGGTGCCTAACTGTTTCTTATCCAAGTAAGAGATAGCTATGGTGCCTAACTGTTTCTTATCCAAGTAATCGTAATCATTTCTACATTTCTTAATTATAATGTTATTTTACCAATAAAATTTTTTGAGGTGTTGCCTGGACAGGAAGCTTTTTAAAGCATCATTTAAAAATCTTGATTCTAGTGGGCCCTAGACCACCTCACTGGAGAATATTAACTTCCAGAATGGCTATTTGACATGATTTTATTGTTGGAAAATCTTGAGCTGAAATTTATCTCTAGTTTTCTCATGCTAACTCTGTCTTTTTAACATATAGATGAGTCCGTTGGCATCTTTTATGCTGGCTATGTTTTTCTTTTTAGATTCTACTTGTCTATGAGAACTTTCTGATTTATTTCTTTACCTTCCAAATGTCCTCATTCCTTTAGAAGTGTTGTTTTTGCAGGTATGATAAAAGAATCAGATCGTTTGCTAAAGGGAAGTTCCAAAGAAATGGTATTGAAGTGAAAACAGGACAGCGGGTTATCAGTGTGTCTGATAAGGCCATTACCACCAAGGAAAAGGGCAATGGACAAATTTCTTCTATACCATACGCAATGGTTGTTTGGTCTACCGGTATCGGGACCCACCCTGTTGTAAGGGATTTTATGCAGCAAATTGGTCAGGTTCATTTCTCCAAACCTATGATCCTGTCTGACTACCCTGTACTATGTGCTTGCACCTTTTCTACTGTTATTTTATCGGTCAGTTATAAATTAGATGGTTTTCATAGACTGTGATATTTGTTTTAAGTTATAGTTTGCATTGACTCACGTATTCAGAATGAAAGGCGTGCTTTAGCAACTGATGAATGGCTGCGAGTCAAAGGATGTGATGGTATATATGCACTTGGTGATTGTGCGACAATACATCAACGCAAAATCATGGTATGTGTAGCTTTTTGCTGTTTGACTTGTACATTTCATGGAGTAGTTGTATTTTGTGAGGCTGGATTATATGTAATTTTCTTCTGTGAAGCTTGTTCTATGCTTTCTTCTTCTTCCATCATCTGATATAGGCCTCTGTGAAGCTTCTTTTTTTTTTTTTTTTTTGACTATTTCATTAAAACACCAGAAAGCGAATGAGGAACCAGCCATGAAAAGCATTGAAGGGCCTTTAAGGAAAACTAGTACTTTTGTACAGTTTTTCCTTTTTGATTGAAAAGATGAGAGAGGACAGTCTTTCAAAAAAAAAAAGAAGATGAGAGAGAGCATAAATGCAAAGCTAGATTTATGAAGTGATGTTTTAGGACATTAGGTACATTAGGACATTTTTAGTGTGCTGATCTATCATGACCATGTAATCCCTCAGTCCAACTTGCCTCTCCTAAGATGTTAGGCCTTTGAGTGGCTTATTTGTCACCTCCCCACCTGTACCAAAGTAATCGTGGTAATTTTAGTTCTTTGACTCTTTTGTGGGAGGTTTATCATAGATGTTGAATTAATTATGCATTAAAAAAAGAGAGAGTTACTCTCCATGATTGCATTTGATGGTGAAGGGCAATTCTGTAGATTAGGTGGATGTGAAACTACCATACCAAAGTATGCTTGCTGAAATAATTCATTTCTCACATTTCTTACTAATCTAGTATATAATCAAATATTAATGTAATCTGTTAATGTGTTTTATCTCATGTCGACATGCTTTTAGGAAGATATTTTAATGATATTTAAAGCTGCGGACAAAGACAAATCTGGCACTCTAACTGTTAAAGAATTCCAAGATGTTTTCAAAGATATTCGTATGAGGTACCCTCAACTGGAGTTTTATTTGAAAAGTAAGGATATCCGCAATGTTGTAGATCTATTGAATGATTCCAAAGGGAATGAGAGAAAAGAATCTATCGAGCTAGATATTGAAGGGTTCAAGTCAGCTCTGTCGCGTGTGGATTCACAGATGAAGAATCTTCCCGCAACTGCTCAGGTGATTTTCTGATCTACTTCTTACTGAAGTTATGGGTATAGTGAAGTAGATTTTATTTTTTTTTTATTATTTTTTTTATAAATGTTGCTTCGGGATCCCACTTGCCAGCATGGCACATGCATTGCTACATGGGGGCCATTCGTCAGAGAGACCCACCAAGCATGTTGACCTCAGCACCTCCCTAAACTAGTTGGCATTCCTGTATGGAGAAGATGACCTGTTGGAAAACGTTGACAAGGGTTCACCTTGAAATTACGAGTTGGGTCCACCCTATTAGTGAATTGGCTTGATTTTTTGGCCTGAGCTTACATGGCGGGGTTTGATTTTCTCACATATTTTTCGTGTTGGCACATCTCCCTGTGAGTAGCCTTCACATTTTCTGTTGCATCTGATAAATGTGGATGGTTATTCATAAATGGCATCTTCTGAAGAATCATCCTGTGGTATTTTCTTTTTCTTGCTTTAATCATTGTTGATAGACAAAAGAGAATCGCCGAATATGAATCTACAAAATACACTCTTGACAATCATGAAATTCCAGGTTGCTGCTCAACAAGGGGCATACCTTGCTAAGTGCTTTAATGACATGAAGAAGTGTGAAAATAATCCTGAAGGACCTCTCAGAATCAGAGAATCAGGGCGCCATCAATTTCAGCCGTTTCGGTACAAATCAAAACTCCATAAGTTTTCTATTGATAGTGCCTTTTTTTCTTATTAGTGTTTTCTTTAACTGAATTGTGAATCAAATTCCAAAGACCTAAGTCTTAGTTTAACCTATTAAAAGATGTTAATGGAAATTAATGCATAGTTTAGTTTGTTTTGCATGGCTATTATTTCATTTGTTGATATGGTCCCTTCTTAAAACTTGTTGATTGTAATCAGTTTCTTGATTGCAATCAAACTATGTAATATACTTGATTGCAGTCAACCTATGTAATGTAATAGTCTATTACATTGAGCCCGTGGGGGTAGACCTGGCCTGACCAGTTCAAAATCTGGGCCTGAACCAACTCCAGGTCCGCCTGTTGTCAGGTCTATTCCCTTTATCTATCTTTAGTTCAACCAATACATGTGCAAATGAACCACATTAGAGAGGGAGAGAGATACCTACAAAACTAGAAAAACTGAAGGAAAAGTAGAGGCATAAATCGCATTGGATGCATCAATGGTGGAGAGCAAGATCGTCTTGGTGAAACACAATGAGATGAAGGAGAAATGGACATTAATTTTAGAGGCTGTTCAATGAAGATGTGGACATCTGGATAGAACTACGAGGGGCCTTCGACCTTGGGAAGTTAGCAGGGCATGTTTATTATCATAATATTCATGTAAGGAAAGTAAAGGTAGCCTTAGCAATGATGATGAAAGGAAACCCTGCGGGGACAAATGATACCTGTGGAACTATGGAGATATTAGGCAAAATCTTTTTTTTTTTTGGGTTAACTAGCCTTTTTAAATAAATTTGGCTAGCAAGGAAAATGCCAGATGAGTAATGTGAAATTGGCCCCTGGAGTCAAAGTCTTAAGTCCAAAATAACGCCCTAATGATCAAATTGGTTGGATTTGGAACCTCTCCATTTCGACCTGGCTTTAAAAAGGGTTGGATTTGGACCGCTTGAAAATAAAGCAGACCTAAACTTGATCGAGAGCCTACTCATAAATCCTTTCAATTAAGGAAATTGAGGCATTGAAGAAAATGTAAAAACCTACCTAAAGAAAACATGTAGTTGGTTTCCTAATAGGAAGTAGAGGCACAAATGGGTCGTCTACTTAACAGATATTGGGACCCAACTAACAATAAACAGGGTTTAAATTTGAAAATGGATCCATTTAGGACTGTCAATGGGCCGGGCTCAAGCCATGCAAAATAAAAAATTGGCCTGAACAGTTAAAAATCCTGACCAAAGCCAATCTTGGGCCTAGCCTGTTGACAGCCCCAGATGCATTGATCACTAATGCCTATGGGAGTTTTGTGCTCTCATTGCCAGTCCCAATCCTGGATAAAGTTGCATCAAGTTGGTAGCTGGCATGGAACTTTTGCCACAACTTCTATCATGAATATGAAATATTGGACCTATGCTTTAATTGAGGATATGATCCATGACAGTGGAATGGAAAAATAGGAATCATGTAGCTGACCCCAATTAGTTGGGATAAAGCTAAGATGATGATTGTGATGTACTCATTTTTTGCATTTTGATAAGCTAAATAACTTCACACACTCGTGTGAGTTCCTAATGACTTTTGGTCTCAGGTACAAGCATTTTGGGCAATTTGCTCCATTGGGAGGAGAGCAAGCAGCTGCAGAACTCCCCGGAGAATGGGTTTCTATAGGTCACAGCGCCCAATGGCTTTGGTATTCTGTTTATGCAAGGTATTGTCCGTTTCTCATATATACACGTGCGTCTTTGTGGAAAGCACACAGTATGCTTGGAAATGTACATGTGCTCTGCATTCTGTTTCCATGATTGCTCAATATGTATAAAGCATATGATATTTTCTGCTCCCCGTGCTCATGTGCATGCTCATGATGCTTGTTCATGATGTCAAGCACCTGTACATGTATGATGAAAACACAGTGATTGCTCAGTATTGCTAATGTTGTTTTGGGGAGCATTCCATACGTGTGGGGCCCACTTTCAGTGATCCATCCCATCCTTCTGCTGGGCTGCAATTGATGGGCTATGCTGCAAGAAGCACCCCTCCCCTTCAGAAAATCCCATCCATCTGATTTTTTGGTTTTTTAGTATATGATATAGCCAACCCTCCACATGGAAAAAAGAATGATTTCATGGCTCCCTCACCAAAAGAATGATTTCATCACTCAAGGGTGGGCCCCACCATTTTGAAATACTGATCTGCTGAGCACTGTTTAATGTCTCATAATTGTACAGGTATGTGCATTTGTGTCATTGATCCTAATTTTGCTTACTGTTTTTCCAAATCAGCAAACAAGTTAGTTGGCGCACAAGAGCATTGGTGGTATCAGACTGGACAAGGAGATTCGTATTTGGAAGGGATTCAAGCCGCATATGAGGCAATGATAGGTTCCAGAACACATGCCCCAGCAACCATTCCTAGCATCTTTCTGTTTTCTTCTCTCTTCGTTTCTCCTCAATTCCGTTCTGGAAAATGACAGTTGTATTTTATCAATGCAGCTTCTTTGTCACAGTGGTCCCAATTCACTGTCAAGATAATCTAGTTATTATCAATTTTCCACTCAGCCAATCAATGATTCATTTGTGTGGCCCCCAAGGCCAGATAATTTGGTAGATTGATGTTCATGCATATCAGGTGTGCTGTGTTTCAGATTCTGCAGCTTAGAAACATATGGAGGTGGTCTATCTCTGTAGCCTATAGTCCAAGAATTTATCCTTTGGTACTGCTCACCTGACGAGCCGAACCCATCCATAGACAGCAAATCTTAAAAGAACATCATGTTTGCTAGAATAGGTCCTGTTGTATTGCAATACGATAGCAACAGTATAGCTATTGGATCTGTCTTCTCTAATGACCGGCGAGGGAAAAAGAAATAAATAAAAGCTCTCAGATTGAAATATTTAACCCTTTGATTTTTCAAATGTCAAGGAGAACGTCTGTGTACAAGGGGAAAGAGTCAAACGATTAGAGGCTTATCTTCAAATGTAAATGTTTTTATTTTTAACACCCCATCATATCATGTCAGGATTTTAGCCTTTGAATATGGGTCATCTTGCAATGATGCAAACCATGTATATGACGAGTCTTACTTTGCATGGTGGAAAGATAACAAATAAAAAGCTCTCAGTGGGATTAATTCAACCCTTCGATAATCTGGCTCTTTTGTTTTGAACATTGAACGATCACCATAAATTTTGTACTATTAATATTCAATCTGAGAGTTCTTTTGGGCATCCTCCATTCAAGGGACAACTTATCAGATAAACGGTTTGTCACTAGAGAAGGTCCAAATCCAATGGCTATAAAGTCCCGACGTACACTTGGGGATGTATTGGAGCAAGCCTTTTTCCCGAATTGGAGTGTGTTAAGGTGAGGGTATACTATATTGGATGATCCTGCAGACTACCATATTTTTTAATAATAAAAATAGGAATTTTTAATGCAAAATTCCTTGAGGTATTGGATTTTACCAAATAGTGCCTCAAGTAATCGATAGTGCCCTCTTACAATAAATCGTGCCTCAAAGTAACCGATATTCCCTGCCGGTGACATTACCTACTGCCCTCTTTCCTTTTTCTATACAACAAAGTGGAAAATCAGAAGTTGTGGGGCCCACTTGCATATATCTCACATCCAATCTATTCAACATATACACACAGACATTATTAAAAATATAACAGATTTAATTATGAAATAAGTTAATCCATAAAAAATAATGTACACCATTCAAAATATTTCGATTCAAGCGCAGCCTATCTAATAATCTGATTGAACACTAATTCCCACACTTTCATGAAAATAAGGTTTATCAACCACATTTTTTTGGAGAAAATTATGTTCTATTTTCAAATCATATGTTAGCAATATATATATAATCGCAATGCCTAATATTAGAGACAATAGCAGTGGGAGAAATGAATTTGATATAGAGAACCTGGTAGGACTAGGGAAAGCTAGGCACTTTTATTTTTTTATTTAATTTCGGTGATAGCGGATTATGTACATCCATAGCTCAAGTGGTAGACTGAGTGAGAGATACCTAGTTTCAACGCTGAGGTCTTGGTATTGATACCTACTGGGGGTGGCTAACAGTGAAATGTGAACTGACAGTGGGGTGTACTAACAAGCCAACAAAAAAAAATGTGCAGCCCAGGTCTCATCAAGTGTCCCACTTTAATCTATGTATTCTATATCCATGCCATCCATCCGTTCGGCCATATCATTTTAGGGTATAGTGCAAAAATGAAAAAACTCTCAGGTGGACCATACCATAGGAAGCAGTGGTGAATAACAATTAAAAACTTTTTGTGAGACATAATAGTTTTGGATCAAGCTAATATTTGGATGGCAAATAAACACTACGGAAACATTACGGTGGGCCCTAACAAGTTTTTAATGATGGGGCATTCATTCACCGTTGCTTCCCATATGGTCCACTTGAGATTTGGATATGCTTCATTTTTGTAATCATACCCTAAAATGATATGGGAAAACGTATGGACGGCGTGGTTGTAGAATACATACATCAAAGTGGGCCCAAAGGTAAGAGCTGCACGATATTGGGCGAGGCTGGAGCCGCACCTAATTCGCTCACTATTTCGTTATTTCAGTTGCACAGGGCAGTGACCCTTCCAGTTCCAGGTTGTACTGGTCAGTGCTGGAAAAGATCTGTGGGTCCTACCATGATGTATATGTTTTATCCACACCCTCCATCCATTTTGCCTGCTCATTTGAGGGCATTAGTACAAAAACAAAGCCTATCCAAAACTCAGGTTGCCATCAAACTTGTTGATTAGATCACACAGACATCATCACGTTGTCCCAAAGATAAATATCAACAATTTCGAGTTGTTAGTTTTCTTTCAATCCTTTCAATCACTGTCTCAAAAGTGTTTTACCAGCTTTCCAATACATAAAGGAAGCCTGAGATACGTCATAGAGAATGACCCCAATTTGCACTAAAAAATGGATGCCAACTGGCGTAAATCATCCCTGTTCGCATGAATGCCCAACATTTCTGATTTGGAGACGTTGATTTTTAGATCCGATACTGCCTCAAAACATGATTTTCCGAAGATTGTCACAAAATAGCAATGTGTCATCCGCATACTAAAGGTGACTAATGAGGGGGCCACAAGCTGAGGGCTTGAAGCCCATAAAGAGACCATTGTCTATGCGTTTTTTAAGCATTGTGCTAAGGGCTTCACCAACAAGACAAACAGATATGGGGATAGAGGATCTCCATGCCAAAAACTCCTAGAGGCTGAAAACAAAGACTTTGGACCATAACCGAACTCTCGAAACTCTAAAAATAGAAAAACAAATTTTACTAAAAATAGCAAGTTATAACTTAAAACTCTAATTTATCCCCTAAAACGATTAAAATTTCCAACGCTATTTAGGGAACAACAAACAGCTCATTGATCACTTTTCTACAATATATTATACGTCTATAACAGATAACCAGTCGTAAAGTAAGCGCTGTCTGAAGCTATGGTGCACATTTAGGATGTTTTTACCCAATTGGGGCCCCTCTGGTCCAAATTTGTGTGATCCTGGCCAACAATTCAGTTGTCCTCTAGCAATCCAACATCAAATACTATATGCAATACAGTTTTATATATGACCTCATATTGCAGTTTATATATGAAATGACGAATGTTATTGTTATAGACCATGTGTGCTTAATGTTATACTAAATAAATAAAGATATAAATCTCTATATTATAAATATAAATTCTCATTAACTCAATCAATAGAGAGAACAGAGAACACTAACTCAGGTCGCCAAAAATAGCGATTTGGATCGCAAATGACCCATACTCCGGAATGCTCGATCCAAAATGTAAAATGTGAGGGGTTTCACGTTTTAGGTAACATTGGTCTAGATTGGCCTGGATATATGCCATGTGCACGATGGCTGGCACACCACAACTTAAAAGTGGTCATGAGTTTTTACCAGAGTCTTGTCCAATATTCCTTCCCAAACCTAATTTCAAAACTAAACCAAACACTTGCATGATGAGTTCCACTAGAGACCTTATCACTGGCCATTCTACATAAGAAGCAAGATCCAGCTGCTTTGACTTCCAAGGAGGTGACCTGATCAAATGGGGCCATCTTTCCATATCACCCTCTGATATAGGTGGGACACTGAAGAGGTTTAAGAATAGCAAGTTTGGCTGTTGGTTTCCAATCCAGGACCAGTGACAATTAAATTGATATGAACAATGAAGCTGCATGGTTAATATAGAACATCCATTTTCTACAATGGAATTAAGGAGAAACAAAGAGAGAAGAAAACAGAAACATACACACAAGACAAGGATGCTAGGAACGGTTGCTGAGGCATGTGTTCTGGAATCTATTACTGTGTCATATGCGGCTTGAATCCCTTCCAAATATGAATCTCCTCGTCCAGTCTGATACCACCAATGCTCTTGTGCGCCAACTAACTTGTTTGCTGAATTGGAAAAACAGTAACCAAAATTAGGATCAAATGATACCCAAATGCACATACCTTTACATGTATGAGACATTAAACAGTGCTCAGCAGGTCAGTATTACAAAATGGTGGGGGCCACCCTCGAGTGATGAAATCATTCTTTTGGCGAGGGAGCCATGGATGTGTGATCAACCAATAACAACCTCAATTGGACAATCCTAGTGGACTTTTTCCCATGTCGAGAGTTGGCTATATCATATATTTAACTATCCATTTCCAGGCCAAACAAATCAGATGAATGGGATTTTCTGAAGGGGAGGGGTGCTTCTTGCAGCATAACCCATCAAATGGGACCCGTCAAAGGATGGGATGGATCAATGGAAGTGGGCCCCACCTGTATGGAATGTTTTCGCCAAAATAATATTAGCAGTACTTGAGAGCAATCACCGTATTTTCCTCATATATGTGCAAGTGCTTGATATCATGAACAAGCATCACGAGTAAGCAAAGCAGACAAAACCATATGCTTATACACATTGAACAATCAGGGAAACAGAATGCAGAGCACGTGTATTTGTAAGCATACCGTGTGCATTCCACAAAGACACACGTAGCCATGAGAAACAGGCAATACCTGGCATAAACGGAATACCAAAGCCATTGGGTGCTGTGACCAATAGAAACCCAGTCTCCAGGGAGTTCTGCAGCTGCTTGCTCTCCTCCCAATGGAGCAAATTGCCCAAAATGCTTGTACCTGAGACCAAAAATCGTGAGGAACTCACATTAGTTTTTGAAGTTATTTAGCTTATGAAAATGCAAAAGACGAAGAAGAAGAAGAAGAAGAAGGCATAAGCACAATGTGATAGGCTATTGCATAGGTTGATTACAATCAAGCACGATTTAATAGTATATTACATGGGACCATAGATTAATAACAATAAACAAATTTATTACAATCAATGAGTTTTGAAAATGGGCCATATGAACAAATGAAATAATAGCCAAGCAACAATAAATTAAACCATGCATTAATTTCCATAAACATGTTTTAATAGGGAAAACTATGACCTAGATCTTCAGAATTTGATTCACAATTCTATTAAAGCAAACACCTTAATAAGGAAGAGGCATAATCAATAGAAAACTTATGGAAGTTTGATTTGTACCGAAACGGCTGAAATTGGTGGCGACCTGATTCTCTAAACCTGAGAGGACCTTCAGGATTATCTTCACAATCCTTCATGTGGTTAAAGCACCTAGCAAGGTACACACCTTGTTGAGAAGCAACCTGGAATTTCATGATTGTCAGAGAGTGTATTTTGTATATTCAAATTTGGTGATTCTCTCCTTGCTTCTTTTCTATCAACAATGATAGAGCAAGGAAAACAAAATGACATGAGATGGTTCTTTAGAATATGCCATTTAAGAAACTACCATTCCACATTTATCAGATGCAGCAGAAAAGGTGAAGGCTACTCGCAAGGACACATGCCAACATGGAACATATGTTATAGAATCAAACCCCACCATGCATGTTCTCTGGCCAAAAATCAAGACAATCCACTAATTGGGTAGACCTCACTTGTAATTTCAAGGTAAACCGTTGGTCAATATTTTCTAACTGTCCATTTTCCCCATACAGGAATGCCTACCAGTTTAGTGAGACCAAGAAACATGCTTGGTGAGTCTTATCTGACTAATGGCCCTCACATGGCAATACATGTGACATGCTGGCAAGTCTAATCCGGAAGCACATATTAAAAAAATAAAAATAAATCATAACTTCAATAAGAAGTTTATCAGAAAATCACCTGAGCAGTTGCAGGAAGATTCTTCATCTGTGAATCCACATGAGAAAGAGCTGACTTGAACCCTTCAATATCTAACTCAATAGATTCTTTTCTCTCATCCCCTTTGGAATCATTCAACAGATCCACAACATCATTCATATGCCTACTTTTCAAATAATGCTCCACTTGAGGGTACCTCACAATAATATCATCAATAACATCTTGGAATTCTTTAACAGTTAGAGTGCCAGATTTGTCCTCGTCCGCAACATTAAATATCGCTGAAATATCTTCCTAAAAGCATGTCGGCAAGAGATGAAACACATTAACAGTTTACATTAATATGTGATTATATGTTAGATTAGTAAGAAATGTGAGAAAATGAATTGATTCCAGCAAGTATAATTTGGCATGTTTCACATCCACCTATCTACAGAATTGCTCCTCACTGTCAAATGCAATCATGGAAAGTAATGCTTTTCTTTAAATGCATATTTAATTCAACGTCTATGAAAAACCCCCTATAAAAGAGTCAAAGAACTAGAATTACCACGATTACTTTGTATGGGAGGGGAAGTCACAGATAAGCCACTTCAAGGTCTACCTTCTTACGAGAGGCAAGTTGGACTGAGGAATTGTAGTGCCATGATGGATCAGGACACGTAGAGTGTCCTAATGTGTCCGATGCCCTAAAAATCCCTCTATAAATCTACATTATGCATTTATGCCCTCCCTCATCTTGTCAATCAAGAAGGAAAAACTGCACAAAGTTTGTAAGTGGAACAATGTTCCCTCTTTAGAGAAGGGCCAGCTCAACTCACCTGCTTAGATTTCTGAACAGTAGACAACAAAAGGGTAGTCTTCCTAAAAGGCCATTCACCCTGATTGGGATTGGCCCAGCATTTCAGCCAAAACAATCTGCTCACATTGTGGACAGAGAAGAAAATTGGAATCACATTAGGTGGGCTTCCAGTTTCCCTTCATTTCCAGCTCCAAATCTGCAATTTGGCCAGAACACTTTTTCCACTGCAAATTAGGAAGATTTGAGGTGGGTCCTAAAGCAAGTAAGCATGGACTGCTTAGTATCAGGAGGAAAGGACTAGCCCATATATATACTGCCTCACGTCCAGCACAACATGTGTGCAAGAATCAAGATCCAAGCCATCCATTAGGTAGACCAACAGTTATACATGCTCTGGTCCCACAAATGAGGCTAACCCACTCATCCAGTAGAGTACAGAGTAGAGCAAATGGCTGTATAAAAATAGATGACCATTTTGTCTCATACACTGTGCCCTACCTGATGAGTAGATTGGCCTGGGCATCCACAAGGTTTTGTTCACACGATGGGCATCTTGGACATTCACAGACTTGCCAGTTTTGCACATGTGATTGCATTAGAGGGGCTGGATCTACAGACATGGAATTAGCAGACCTTTACAATTTCATAAAATTTGGATGCCACAACTAAGGACTTAAATGTGATATCGCCTTCTATGTTCATGTACATTCTAGCTTGCCCATATGCGAGTATATGACAAGGTTTTGATGCAATTTTTGCATCAGATGATATTAATAGGCCTTTACTTTGTTTGATTGGCGGCTTGGCACTGTAACTTGATGATAGGGTCACATTTCATGGTGGTTCCTGTTTTACTTTCTGGTGTTTTTAATGAAATCATCATTGATGAGGACATCCGAGCACCATATCAGAGGAGGGCTGAGCCAATCTCCTTATGGTTAGATGGCCATTACATGGGGTCCACTGGGCCCAATTCACATTCCTAGCTACGTTGAAGACCCAAGGTGCATGTTCATGCATCTTTGAAGACCCTACACTGGGAACATGCACGTGGGTTGCATATAGGAGCTTGATAGACACATCAGACCATTGGATCATCATCATCAGACATCTTGATCGTGGACTCCCATGAGCCATGAAATAATTTAGTTGTTTAGATTGTTTACATGCTTCATTATTTTTGGTATACCTTATATTTTTGTTGAGATTAGGGAGTTAGGAACAACTTTTAATTTATTAAACGTCTTTATGTTGAGAATCTTATTTGAGAGCGTCTTTTTGTAAAAGGTCTTTTCTGAGACTATAAAAGAGAAAGATGGGTGTGTGAAGCCTTAATGCCATTATTTTGAAAAAAAAAATGCTGTGTTTTCTTTTCTTAATGTGATTTGAAGAATACTTCATGTGATTCAGAGCTTGGGTGTGGTGTGGTTCCATTCCTCATTCAATGGAGGTGCAAAGCCTCCATCTATCATCTTCCTTCTCACTTCCTTTCTATTCAAAAGAGGTATTTTTCCAAACAAATCATCTTTTTTCTTCCCTTTCTATCCAAGACCATCTAAATCATATTTTTCTTCAACTTCTCATCATCCAACTTCAACCCCAACCAAAATTAACCATTGAGGACCCAAAAAGCCTAGCCAACGACCTACACGTATCAGCCCCTAGGCTAACCGCATGGACAACCGCTCAATCATTTGATTTCCCTTACTGCCCCCATAAAAACCCCTTGATTTCCCATCCATAACCCTACCCTAAATCCTAGATCCACAATTTCCTATTTTCCCCAATTTCTAAAAACCTTATTTCTAAAATTCCCAATTCCCATGAACCTTAGTTTTCTAGTTTTCAGATTTTCCCATTCCTAACCCTAATCATAAAACCTACAAATCTGTCTCTTGAGTGTGGAACGTGCCTATGCTAAATTAGAAGTTCTATTCTTCCATTGGGCCTAGTTTTAATTGATTTATGCGATTCCTTAGCATGCGGGCATGTTGTGATTTAGGTTAAATCAGATTTTATTGTCTATCGTTTACTCTTAATTACTTGGTGGATTAGCATCTTTTGTTAATTGAATTACTTTATGGACTCTTTCATAATCTCCATGTTGCATGCTAGCATTAAATCATGTGTCCTGCATCAATCATATTTCCCAGAGAGAGAGAGATGTCATGATAGAACAACTTGAAAGAGAGAGATACACATATCATGATAGGACAACACGAAAGCACAGTATGAGCTTCACAGAAGAACACAGTTACATATAGTCCAGCCTCATGAAATGTACAAATCAAACAGGAAAAAAAAAAGAAGCTACATATACCATGACTTTGCGTTGATGTATTGTCCCACAATCACCGAGCGCATATATGCCATCACATCCTTCGACTCGCAGCCATTCATCAGTTGCTAAAGCACGCCTATTATTCTGCATATTTGAATCAATGAAAACTGTAACTTAAAACAAACATCAAAGCCTATGAAAGACACCTAATTTATATCTGACTGATAAATGACAGTAGAAAAGGTGCAAAAACATGGTAAAACAAGGTAGTCGGACAGGATCATAGGTCTAGAGCAATGAACCTGACCAATTTGCTGCATAAAATCCATTACAACAGGGCGGATCCTGATACCCGTAGACCAAATAACCATGCCATATGGTACAGAAGAAATCTGTCCATTTGCCTTTGCCTTGGTGGTAATAGCCTTATCAGACACACTGATAACCCGTTGTCCTATTTTCACATCAATACCATCCCTTTGGAACTTCTGTTCGGCAAATGAACTGATTCTTTCATCAAACCTGCAAAAACAACACTTCTAAAAGAATGAGGACATTTTGAAAGATAAAGAAATAAATCAAAAGTGCTAATAGACAAGTAGACTCAAAAAAGAAAAACATGGCCAGCATAAAAGATGCAAATGGACTCATCTTCAGGGGGGAAAAACAGATTTACGATGAGGAAACTCGAGATAAATTGCAACTAAAGATTTTCTGACTATAAATTATGTCAAATTGCCACTGCAGAAAAGTTATCAGCGAGGTGGTATGGGCCCCACTAGAATCAAGATTTTTAAATGATGCTATAAAAAGCTTCCTGTCCAGACAACACCTCAAAAAGTTTTATTGCTAAAATAACATTAAAATTAGGAAATTTAAGGAAGAAATGATTATGATTACTTGGAAAAGAAACAGTCAGGAATTATAGTTGTCTCTCAATTCATGATAAGGATGCCAAACAAATTTAAAACAAAGTGTCCACATAAAATTTAAATAGTGTAGGTTGGAAGACAAATGCTCGCATCACGAACAAAACATCACTACAGCAGCAGAAAAACACCAATATTCAAGAGAAACTTTGAAGGCTGATGAGGCTGAAGGTTGTGTGTGAAAGAAATACTTGCAATTAGCCTTTGTGCAATAATAATCTATAAAGAAGAACAGAAAAGGATATGAGAATATGTAATTACATGTTCAAAATATGATCCCCTGACTGAATGACTGTTATTTTTACTAAATCTTTAACTGTGGGATATATCTCGACCAAGTCCTCGCAGAAAAAATCATGCAACTCCGCAGCAAATTCCACTCCAGTCGGACCTCCGCCAACGATTACAAAATGGAGAGCAGTCTTCCTCTCATCCTCACTGAGGTTTGGAAGGCTGGCTCTTTCAAAGCAATCAATAACACTCCTACGGATCTTCTGAGCATCCTCTATTTCCTGCACGAAAATGCACATTTTTGGGAGAAATAATGAATATAAGGATGCAAGATGCAACTCATTGCTAGAGGCTAAATCCATTTACTAAATGGTACAAATCCTACAACTAATAGGAATGGTGAATGTGTCAATCAATGCACATCAATGGGCAATGGTCAAACGTAGTAGGGATTGGTCGTTTCTAAACATTCGATCTATAGATTTTATTTATTTATTTATTTTTATTTTTTTTGAGAGGTAACAAAAAAAAAAAAAATTAGATAGCAAACAACTGCAAGAACTGTACAGCTGGGGACCGAAACCAGCCCCCCAAAAATACATGCAAACAATTTCCAACCAAAACAGCCCCGAATTTACAAAATATATATATATATATATATATATAAATATATATATATATATATATATATATATATATATATATATATATATATATATATATATATATATATATATATATAAATACAAACAATATCCCCATCCAAGCATGAAGCCCAATCAATCGCTAAACCCCTTGCACGCATCTTGACCCAACCCACAGCATGACTCCCGTTCCTAAAACACCTTCCATTCCTTTCCTCCCAAATCACCCAAAGACCTGCCAATAAGCATAGCCTCCATATACATTTCCTCTTCTTTCCAACCTCCACCCCATGCCACTTATCAGATGGGAGCCAGTAGAGATCGGAGTGGTCCAAGAGACACTGAACTTGGAGATAAATAAAAAAAATAAAAATTCCAAACTCTAGAAGCAACAGGGCAGTGAAGAAAGAGGTCATTGACTGTCTCCAAATCAGCCATGCACATGACGCAGATATTTGGAAGCATCATTCCCCATTTATAGATTATTTTTTTTCCTTGAATCACTGCTCCAAATTTTTCTTCACCATCCATAGATGGGGTATGGAATGGATAATTATGAAACTTGCTATCAGCGCAATCTGTCTCATCCAGGGGGTAGTGCAGCAATTGGACAGACTGGATATATAACCAAAGTGCAATAATCATAGTGTTGACACCATTTACTAAATGATACATGTCCAAGATATTAATGACATCAATTGAAGAATTTTGGAATATCAATGGCAGTCCTATAAACAAGAGAGAAGATGGTACTTGAGCAATATATCATCTAAAAAGCCAGTGAATGGATGTTTACCTTCAGAAAATGGCAGTGCTCCATCACACCAGGAGTGTTGAATGTATTTACCTGAGCTCCTATTGCTATCACCAAGTAGTCGTAGTCTACAAGAAATTCTTCTTTCCCTTTCACAATCGTGCTATCATTAGAACGGCAATGAACCCGTTTGTTTGCAGCATCAATCTTGATACATTCTGCTTCCCAAAACTGAATTTCTCCATTTTTCTGCCAAGTTCAGAAAGACAAGTAGCATGTTGTTTCAGTAACTAGTTAATTTGCTTCTCTTAGTTGAGGGTCATCGTCGTCGTCATCATCATCATCTAAGCCATATCTCAACCTATGTAATAGACTAACTAGATAGCGATTGATTGTAAACTACCTATGGAACAGTTAATTACATTGTGACTGTGGGAGTTCTATGCTCTCATTTCCAGTCCCCAGCCTGGATATAGGAAAGGTTCTGTCAAGTCGGCAGCCAGCATCAAACCTATGCCACAACTTCCCAACATGAATCTGATGAAGCAGTTATTTAATTTAATTTATTTTTTTTATTTTAAAAAAAAAAACTCAGGAAGTAGGAGGGCCTATGAAGCATCTAATATGGAAATAAATTAGATAATTTAAACTTGGGTTTTGCTAATGTCCCCACCTTCATGGTGACATTAACGTCCCCAAAGGTTTTGAATGACACGTGGAATGCCCAATCATCAATCAGCATAGTCCATTCATAGTTCCATTGGGAGCAAACCATGGTGCAAGAATCATGCCAATCAGATGATCCTATCCCTTCGAATGGGACCAGTTTGCTAAACCGCCCATTGTTTACAAGACGTAGATCACATGGTTAGAATCATTAAACCGAAGTGCTACTTTGGAATCATAAGCAATGCAAAGTGGGACCTATCAAATAGATTTTTCAAGATGACGATTGGACCTATTTTGTTTCTCCGCTCAATCTTGGCTGTCCACTTTCCATGCAATTGATTAGATGTTTAGGACCCATCTGATTGACGTGATTTTTGCTCCATGGCTTACTCCTAGTTGCATGAATGAATGAAGGATTCAAATTGGTAATACGTCATCCCATGTCATGTGTCATTTAAAAGCTTTGGGAATGTTGCCAACATCCCCATGAAGGTTAGGTTGTTAGCAAAACCCTTTAAACTATGTATTTATATTTAAGGGGAATGCTAATGCCCCGACCTTCATGTGGATTTAGCAATTTTGCAAACGCTTTTAAGTGATGTGGGATGGCTAATCATCGCTGTAGACAGTCCATTCATTTCCTACCATATTGGCAATCCATAATGCAAAAAACACACTAACTGGATGATGCTACCCATCCAATCAATACTGTGGATAATGACATTCAAGATTGAGTAGAGGAACAAAATAGGTCCACTAATCATCTTGAAGTATCTACTCAATGGATCCCACCTTGATGTTGGAATGTTAGAGTCCCTTGACATATATTGATGCACCATCCTCTAACGGCTCGAGCTTTTAGAGAAAGAGGTTGCTTGACACTTGATCACTTACAATTCCTAAGAATCATATTCATTAGATGCTATTAACCATCTAATCTAATGTTCGTGAAAAAAACAGATAGTAATGACAAACTGGCCAGCAATCGAAAGGCTAGGATCATCCCATCAGCATGATTTTTGCACAGTGGCCAACCTTACTGGAATAGAATGAAAAGGCGGTCTAGATCAATGATTGACTGTGCCATGTCATTTAAAAGCTTTAGGGACATTGCCAATGCAAAAGTTCTTACATTTAATAATGTAGAAATTAAATTTAGTAATCGTGTTTGTAAAGCTTAGAATATCAAGATTAGGAAATGGCAAAGACAATAGATAGTAAGAATTGATTGAGCTAAAGGAGATCTCCTTGCTGTTATTGGCGGTGGTAGGCAATGTTTTAAATATCGATGATATTGGCCGATATATCTTGTATCCCACTTGTGCAATATGAAACTCACAAGTAATACTGATATATATCCCAAATGTTCGATTTGGTGAGCATTTTCAATTTTCGATCCCGTTTGTTGTTCAATTATGTCAAGTCAATGTCAAATAGCTATAAATCCGTTGGTTCTTCATGTTTTGCATGAAAAATCATGGAGTTGGAGCTTTGATTTCAATATTTATTGGTTCTTCATTTTCTCTTCTTCTTTTTTTTTCCTTAGAAAATTTCCTTCAATTAGCTGTCAATTGAGGTTGGCCTGATTTTTTGCCAATGCCCATACACAATCAGGAACCTGCCGGATGAGGTATCCAGATATTGCACACATCTATCATGTGTGTACCCATTGGAAGTGTGAAATTAGCATTCCTTCACTACAAGATATTAAAAAATGTCTTATTGACTAACCCAGCAGTCATTACCTTTCTAATAATGTTACGGATAGGCTCAACAACGCTACGTGCTTCCACAGTACCACATGTAACACTCGGCAAAAGTGGCGTAAATGCAAAATAATTAAGGGGTGACACCACCTGAACATCATACAAGGAACAGTCCAGATTTTTAAAGAAGCTTGTGCCAGCCCATCCGGTTCCAAGCACCACCACCCTCTTCTTCTTGGCTTCTACTTGAGAAGAATCAACACTACTTGAACCACCATATGGTTTTGACTCGGAATATGCCACAAGACCTCCAGTACTACAATAAATAAAAATGTTTTGGGAGACCATTAGAACTTAGAAGGATGAATATGATAGATTGCTAAAGAATATACATCGTATGCGTGATAAGAATCAAATTCAAAAGAATGTTCATCTCTTTACGTTAAACCAAGATCTACTTCTTTCTTCTCTCAGTGAAATAGTGAATGACTAGACAGTGTGGAAGTAGCACGGGAAATAGTGAATGACTAGACAGTGTGGAAGTAGCACGGGAAATAGCTTATGGCTACATTTGGACCACAAACTTCTGTAAATCCAGATTTTCAAAGAACCACTCTTTCTTCTCTCAGTGAAATAGAGAATGACTAGACAGTGTGGAAGTAGCAAGGCAAATAGCTTATGGCGACAATTGGACTGCAAGCTTCTGTAAATCCAGATCTTCAAAGAACCACAATTTTGTGGGCCATGCAGGGAACTCACACAAAATCTAGTTGCTTCTTGGTCTTGTGAAGAGTCCCAACTTCTTTATTTTTTAGGAGCTTCCCCACAATATGACAAACCTATGCTTTCCTGATGGGCGTGGACAAGATCCTATTTGTTTGAAATCTGAATTACTCAATGTTTTTTGTCCAAATGTAGCCTAAATATGTTAGTTATAAATGCAGTAGAAGAATTTCTTAGACAATCACACCTTATTTCTTTGTTGATTC
The DNA here is from genome assembly GCF_029962835.1 of Magnolia sinica. Taxonomy (NCBI): domain Eukaryota; kingdom Viridiplantae; phylum Streptophyta; class Magnoliopsida; order Magnoliales; family Magnoliaceae; genus Magnolia; species Magnolia sinica. The sequence continues at coordinate 2,830,968 of NC_080573.1, read as the reverse complement.
ACCTGATTTTGAGTTTATGTATCTAATTACAATATTCTAAGAAGACACGTATCTGACATAAATTGTTATGGTTGTTCCTTCACTGCTAGCCATTCTAAACTCCCAGGAACTTCAACATCTAATGAGATTAATTACATTCAAAAGCCTCTTTTTTTTTCAAGTTGTACCCGAAATGTAAACAACAATTTGGTTATGCCGATAGGAATAGTAAAAGAGAAAGGACGGCACATGACTTGGGTGTGGTTCGCACAAGAAAATGACCATCAGTATCTGTTTGTATCCCCAATCAGCTGTGATGGGGAGAGAAAAGTAATCACTCCATTTTCCAAAGATTGGAGGTTTAGATCTACTTCTTGGTTATAGAGATTGGACGAGACCTCACTATCATGGTTTAAAAAATAATACAAATATATATGTGTGTGTGTGTGACCACACAGGGTGTCCCCACCCCTTCTTGGGGTGAGACTATCCCCTGCGGATGCATGCAATCACCCGCAACCACGTGCATTGGGTGATGCCAAGGAGGGGAGTTGAACCCATGCCTGTAGGGAGCAAACCCATGGTGCTGGCCAAAATACTACGAATATCTGTTTCAGTCCAAAAACAAAATTAGCCACCAAACCGATATGGGAGCCAATCATATCGATTTTAGTCCATAAGCAAGTTGCACTCAGAAACCACTAAAATCCATAGTGTTATCCAATTTGAATTCCTCAGCCCCTCTATAAATCAAGCAGTAAGGAAAAAAAAAAAAAACAAAAACAAAAAACAAATTATTCGGGCAATCCTGATAGTCTGATCTGTAGGAGAGTAGAGTGCGTGCATGTGTTTTCCTTTATGGGTATGTGTATATGCTTTGGTGTTCCCTCCAGACACCATTTTTTTACGTCAATTAGGGTTATAAAATATCATTAAGGTGTGAGAGGAGAAGAATTCTCTACATCGCTTTTCCTCCAAGACTTCTCTTTTGCTGTCCTTCCCCTCTTCTTTTCTCTAACGATGTAATTGATTACATGGTATGGGAGCAAGGTTGATTGATCTCCAACCTTCATCTCCATTTACATGATCAATGGACATCAAATGGATGATTGAAAGAAGAATGGTAAACACTCCAAACTTATTACAGTGAACATCCATTAATTGAACAGTTGGACTGTTCAATCAGTATGATTTTGGCTTGTATGCCTAGTATGTCAAGACGGAGGAAAGTAGACTTAGATGGTTTGGTCATGTGCAACAAAGACCAAGAACTGCACCAGTTAGGAGTGAGTCCATACAAGTTGAAGGCTCTAAAAGGCAAGGGGAAGACCCAAATGGTTGTGGATGGAGGTAGTAAGTAAACACTTGATGGACTATGGCCTAACTGACGTTATGGTCCTTGATAGAGTGGAGTGGCGGAAAAGAACTCATGTACCTGACGCCAATTAGCTGGGATAAGGCTTAGATGATGATGATGATGATGATGCCAAATCCACAGTGGGGCCTGCAATTTGTATGGTGTGGATTAACATGCATGGATACTGCATTATGGTAAGGATGGTATTATAAATGGTGACACCATTACAACAGTACAGTGCAACCCCTAATGCAATACGGGCCCGTAAAACTTGTTCTGAAAAAAAAAAAAAAAAAGGCCTGTAAGGGCTGTAACAGGCCAATATAGGCCCAAGAGATTTTCTTCCTTTAATAAAAATTTTGACCATTACAGGGCTGTAATAGCCGTTGTGGCCCATATCATAACAACCATACACAATTGCCATTATTGAATACCTTGATGGTGGGTCTCCATGGATGTACGTTTTCATCAAACACTAAACATCAATCCAATATCCTTTCTTCAGACAGATTGTTTGATCAGTGTGATTCAAGGAAAACTTCCCCATCTGTCCTTGGATCGCAAACCTACAATCATCTAATCAGCGTGATTTTCAGTGGGGCCCACAATTGGTATGATCTGCATTGACTTCCACGTCCACCTTGTACAATGGCAGAGTACAATCCAATTCGTACAAATTAATAATGATGGCAGCATGAAAATTGAAACATGCAGAATTAGGCAGAAAAGATTCAGATACATTGAAACGCCAAACCAATCTGAGCTTTAGAGAGAGAGAGAGAGCACAATAGCACCGTAAAAGTAGCCCCAACAAATTATAAGAGTTTGATTTTGGAAATATCAGGATACTATGAGATGGAGCTTCAAGAAGAGATGGAAAGCTACTAAAATTTCAAATGAATCGAAACCGAAGACGGATTTTTATATATGTTAGAACAGAATTTTTAAAAAATAAAAATAAAATAAAATTAATTAATTACCTGACAGCGAAGACAAGGGTTATCTTAGAGAATCGGAAAGCGCGTGTAGAACGATCGAAGAAGGAAAAGATACGCATTTTCGTATACGAGAGAGAGTGTGCGAGTGAGAGAGAGTTACGTTGAGTGTCTGTGGGTTGCTACGGATATTTATGACAGCCCACAGGAAGCGGATTGGCTGGTGTACCTGACACGAGCTATATCGCTGCTGTATTGACGTCACAAGTGACGTGGGTCTGATCATGAGGCATGTGTTATATCCAAACCGTACATCCATTTGGCAAGCTCCTCTTAAAACTTGAGACGAAAAATAAGACAGATCTAATTTTCAAGTGCACTACACTGTAAAAGCAGTAAGGGATTGAACCTCTACCATCGAAATCCTTTTTCAGGTCAGAAATTTTGGATAAATATTATAGTGGGCCTTACAAATTTTTTTACCCTGAAAATCGATACCTGCGCGGCTATCTATGGTGTGGTGTGGTGTGGTCGATGATCTTTGAATATGATTATTTTTTTAATAATGCTCTAAAATGATCTCTAAAAAATAGGTGAACGGTGTAAATATAATAAATACGACCCATGTAACTTTGATCCCTTTAAACCGTTCGTACAACCTGGAGCTTGAGGAGCGTCGGTGGTCTTCTTCGCACGAGACGTACCTACAGCTGCTATGTAGCTGGTGTGTTTGGTACACCAGCCAATCCGCTTCCTTCATGACACGCTCGCTCATACGGAAGCCGATTTCCTGGTCTACCGCACACTACCGACTTAGCTGTTGGGTTGACATAAGTAAGTTATGTGGGTCCCATCATGAGGTATGTGTTATATCCAAACCATCCTTCTAATTTTTGAGCTCGTCGTAAGGCTTTTAACAGAAAAATAAGATAGATCCAAATATTGAGTGGACCACACTGAAAAAATCTGTGAGGGATTGAACGTGTACCATTGAAATTATTTTGGGGGTCACATAAGTTTTGGATCGATATGCTATTATTGTTTCCTCTTTATCATGGTCCATGTGAACTTATTAACAGATGGAAAATAAATGTTATGGTGGGCCCTATGAATGCTTTAACAGTAAGAATCATTATCCCACTTCTATTTGTGGTGTGGTACACTTAAGCCTTGGATATGAATCATTTTTTGAATCATGCCCTAAAATGATCTCAAAAAATTGATTAACGGAGTGGATATAATAAATACATCATTTTGGAGCCATGTAACTTTGATCTCCTTTTAACCGTTCGTACAACTCGGAGGTCGAGGAGCGGCGGCGCTCGTCTTCGACGGACACGTATACAAATTAAATAGATCTGTGGTGTGTGGTACACCAGCCAACCCGCTTCCTCCATTCATGCTGTAAATTCAAATTCGGTCGTCAGCTCATTTTAGGACAACAGCTGAGACATGAGTAAGATCCAAGACTCAACTGGGCCACACTAGAGATGGAAACGGACGCGGATTGTGTCCTACCCCCACCCGGATGGTAATCCGTCTGGGCAGGGCTACATGGAGCCCAAAGTGTTGTAAGTGTTTTATCCACCCCGTTAATCGTTTTTCTTGTATCATTTTAAGGTATGATGCAAAATATTAGACAGGTACAAGTCTTAAGTGGACCACAAAGTGGGGATTGAACGTCCACCGTTAAAAAGTTTGTGGAAGCAAGATCAGGCTCATATTTGTGTTTTCACTTCATCCACGTCTACATGACCTTATTAATTAGTTGGATGGTAAAAAATCATTACAGTGGCCCTCATAAAGGTTTCAGCAGTGGGTGTCATTATCACTGCAGGTTCCTTTGGTGTGGTCCACTGGAGCTAGGGACCTGCCTCGTTCTTTGGGTCATAAGCAATTAACGGCGTAGATAAAATACTTACATCACTTTGGGCGCCACAGAGCCCTGCCCGAATGGATTAGCGTCCAGGCGGGGTAGGACGCAATCCGCATCCAGATGGAAACAGCCATTGTTGATTCTCAAGAGAAACCTAATCCAATACTTTTGAAAGGTATGCCAATATTTATTGCGGTGTGGATTACTTGGGTCTTGGATCTCTCTCAAATTTCGTTTATGTTGTAAAATAATATGAAGAAACAGATGGACGGAGTGGATTGCGTAGTGAGTAACTCACTACGCTTAGCATACTGAGTAAACTCTGTGAGGTCCACCTTGATTTATTTATTTTATCCACTCTGTACATCCATTTTACCAGATAATTTTAGGGCTTGAGCCCAAAAATAAGGCATATCCAATGTTCACATGGACCACACTATGGGTACCGGACCTAGAAAGGTTGCGACTGTGGAAATCATTATCCCCACTGTTTCCCGTGGTATGAACCACTTGATCTTTGGATATACTTCAATTTTGGGATCGACCACTTAAATTAGATTGAAAAACGGGTAGACGGCGTGGATAGACTACATACATTCAAGGTGGGCCCAACTGAGTTTACTCAGTACATAAGAGTTTAACTCAGTACGCGATCCAATTTCTTCAAATCCAGGGGTTCCAAATCCTCGCTCTCACACACGCCCCTTGAATTTTGGGCGCATGCCTTAAAATGAGCCGGAAAAATGAATGGAAGGTGTGGGTGAGACACATGCATCACGGCGGCACCGCAGATTTTACTCAGTACGCTATGTCCTACCAAGTTACTCAGTACGCAATCTGCTTCCTTCAACGGTGGGAACTCAATCTCCACTGCTTCTATGGCCCCACAATGATTTCAATAGTCGTAGATGTCAGGTTTCAAAAGTCGGTAAGATGAGATCATCAGATGGGGTTACAAGTATACGTTCAATTTCAACCATTGGTCCATTTCTCTCAGCCGTTCATTTTGCCAAGTAGATGTATACTCCATCTAACGATCTTACGCGCGTATTTTCACTGCAGGAATGGTACCTATGGGAGCGGATTAGCTGTTACCCGGGTAACACCTCGGTGGGTGTTACCCTACCCGTGTGGGGCCCGCATTATGTATTTTTTGTATATCCATACAGTCCATTCGTTTTTCAGACGCGATCCCAAACCTTAGGAAGATCCAAATCTCAGGTGGACCATAACACTAAAAACTGTGATGAATGACCATTAAAAGCTTTTTGTGGGCCATAACAGTTTTGTATAAACCTTATATTTGTATTTCCCTTCATCCGATTTTCTTGACATTATCAAAAGGTTGGATTGCAAATAAACATTACCAAAATAACTCAATTATATTAAAAATGCCTTCGCATTCCCTTTTAATGTCCAAAAGCTAGTTACAATATATATCGTGGAGATGGTCTGGGAAGAACCGCCAAAGAAAACACGGGGCTTTTGATCGTGCCAACACGCAGCATGTTTAGAAAAAGAGAAATTAACTATTGTAGATGCCACCTTTTATCCAGCGTCTTTTATGAAGAGTCCAAAACTTAACTTCCCAACTTAGACGTTGCACACGTACGGACAGAGCATTTGCGGAGGAAAATACCCCTGCTTACGCTACCTATGGCTACGGTTATAATTCGTAGCCATAGGTCTACAGAAACGAAATTTCAGTTTGAAAGGCAGGGGGATTTTCGTCCTCAACTAGTCTGTCCGTACGTGAAAGGTATAAACTGGGAACGTAAGTTTGGGATGGCTCAGAAAAGCTGCTGGGCAAAAGGTGGCATCTACAGTGGTCAATTTCTCTTAGAAAATCAGTACCATGCATTCAGGTAATAGTTCCAGCCATTACTAAAGTATTTTACATTGTGGTATCTCATCCGGCATGCACGATGATATAGACCAGTTGTGATAAGGTTCACCAAATCAATTGCCTCATTATGAACCGAGCAATAACCAAAAATCACATTGATTGGGCAGTCTTAATCATCTAAGTTGAATCTGCACCATTGACCATTTTACACACACACACACACTTTCCATCTAAAATTGTCTAGATCATGGGTCACTTTAGTACGTGGTATAGGAATGGGCAAGGTCATGTGCATCATTTGCACATTCTAATACCAATGCAGCGAGTGCACGGATAAAGAGGAGATCATCATCGGGTGCACAGATAAAGGGAAGAGACTATCGTCCGCTTCTCAAGAGTAGCCCCTGAATCTATAAGTAACGAGAAAATCTCTAAAAACGAGAAAATAAGTTGATATCATTAAGTAAAAGTGTTGCATACAACGTATCTGATGGCCTTATATAAGTTTAAAAAAACCCACTCAAAATAAGACACTTTTCCAAAATTGTAATAAGTTATCCAATCATACCAAAAAGCATAAAAAAGCCAAAAATTTATATATATATATATATAACAGAAATTACTAAAAATAGCAAGTTATAACTTAAAACTTCATTTTGACTTGAAATATGCTAAGCTGTTTAGTGGGCAACAAACTCTGGGTTGTTGGCTAGTGTGTACAGCTTGTTGATAGCTTTCTTACGGTATACTATTCGTGCAAAATGGATAATTGGTCATAAAGTCATAGCCTTCAGAAGCTATAGTGCGTACTTAGGTCATTTCTACCCAATCAGGGCCCCTCTGACCCAAATTTGTGCAATCCTAACCATCCATTGAGTTATCCTCTACCCAAATTTGATATACAATATAGTTTTATAAAAGAAATCATATTGTTATAGACCCCGCATATTTAGTGTTATACTATAACTAAATAAATAAAGAGATAAATCTCTACATTGTAAATATAAATTTGCATTAACTTGATCAATGGTAAGAACAAAGCACTAATTTAGGTTGATAAATATAGCGATCTGAGTTGCAAGTGACCCATAATCCAGAATGCTCGATGTGGAATGTAAAACAAGGGGGTTTCACTTTTTAAGATGCATTGGTCAAGATTGGCATGGATATATGACATGTGTACTGTGGGTGGCATACCACAACTTAAAAAAGAGGTCATGAGCTTTCACCAGTCTTGTCCAATCAGCCATCCCAAATTTAACTCAAATTCAAAACTGACACAGGGATGAACGTGATGAGGATAACTACTCCGAATCCGGCATAGCTGGGTTGGTTGGCTAAAGTAGCTCGTTCTACCCCAAAATCATATATTTTACGTCAGATAACTCATTCCGGATTGCGAGATATGCCCGATCTAAGGTCCGACGGTCCGGATCACTTCTGTCGTCGACTGGGCCTTTTCTGATCCATCTTGGCCATGAAACTGTCCGCGACCTGCTCTACATCAAAAACTAAACCAAACACTCATATGATGAGTTCCACTAGGGAATCTATCACTTGCCATTCTACATAAGATGCAAGATCCACCTGCTTTGACTTCTGAGGAGGTGACCTGATGAAGTGGGGCCATGTTTTCATATCACCATCTGATATGGGTGGGACACTGATGAGGTTTAAGAATGGTGAGTTTGACTGTTTGTTTCCAACACCAGACCAGGTGACATAATTAAAAATCAAATGAACAATGAAGCTGCATTGATAATATAGAACTGTCATTTTCCAGAATGGAATTAATGAGAAACAGAGAAGAAAAAACAGAAACATACACACAAGACAAGGATGAATGGTTGCTGGGGCATGAAATCTGGAACCTATTACCCCATCATATGCGGCTTGAATCCCTTCCAAATACGGATCTCCTCGTCCAGTCTGATACCACCAATGCTCTTGTGCGCCAACTAACTTGTTTGCTGAATTGGAAAAACAGTAAGCAAAATTAGGATCAGTGACTCCCAAATGCACATACCTTACATGTATGAGACATAAAACGGTGATCAGCAGCAGGTCGGTATTTCAAAATGGTGGGGCCCACCCTTGGGTGATGGTGATGAAATCATTCTTTTGGAGAGGGAGCCATGGATGTGTGATCAACCAATAACAACCTCAATTGGACAATCCTAGTGGACTTTTTTCCATGTCAAGAGTTTTTGGCTATATCATATATTTACTATCCATTTTCAAACCAAAAAATCCAATGAACATGATTTTCTGAAGGGGAAGGGTGCTTCGTGCAGCGCAATCCATCAATTGGGGCCCATCGGAAGGATGTAATGGATCACTGAATGTGGGTCCCACCTGTATGGAATGTTCGCCAAATTCACCAAAACAAGATTAGCAGGACTTGAGAGCAATCCCAAGTTCTTCCTCGTACACGTACAAGTGCTTGATATCATGAACAAGCGTCATGAGCAAGAGCAGCAGAAAAAACCATATGCCTATACGCATTGAACAATCAGGGAAACATAATGCAGAGCACACGCGCATTTGCAAGCATACTGTGTGCATTCCACAAAGATGCGTAGCTATGAGAAACAGACAATACCTTGCATAAACGGAATACCAAAGCCATTGGGTGCTGCGACCAATAGAAATCCAGTCTCCAGGGAGTGCGAGTTCTGCAGCTGTTTGCTCTCCTCCCAATGGAGCAAACTGCCCAAAATGCTTGTACCTAAGACCAAAAATCGTCAGGAACCCACAAAAGAATATGTGAAGTTATTTAGCTTATGCAAATGCACAAAATGAGTACATGAAGCTATTGACTGTTAGTTTACTTATCCCATGGGGGAAAGAACATTTATGTCTCATAGTTAGATGTGGAATTCTTGAATTTATGAAAAATAACCATTGCAAAAGCATTTGCCCTTTACAGATGCTTTCACTAATCAAGAACAAAAGTTGGGGGGCAGAAGAGATGGTTAGGCTCAATTGCAGTGTTGGGCATGATTGTGTTGGCACATGAGGGGTGTCAGATTTTCAGTGCCCTCATGTGCAGCAATTACGGTCAGCTCAAGGAACATCTTTGGCAAACAGCATACCATAATAGGTAAGGGCTTTATGCAGATTCCTAATGAAGATATATTGCTAATAAGAATGCATATCTCACCACAAACCCTTCTCACTTTTGTAGCAATGGTATGAGAAATATTCAAACTAGAATAAATCAGTAAAATATAAAACGACACACCAGTTTAGACAAATGCAAAAGCAGTAATCCCAGTTGATGAAGTTGTCTTCTTGTTGGATGAGGCACAGACTCAGTGGTGCTCTTTGAGATAGTTCAAGCCCCTCAATAGATTTTCTCCAATGCAGTCTGTTTGCAGCGCGCCATCTCCAGGATACAATTGCCCAATGTACAGTCTTGACAGTGTGCACACATTATGTAAAACCCAACATCAAAACCACCAACCCACTTTCTTCACACGTCCAGAGAGAAAAAAAACAGGAGAATTTTCGGAGAGGAGATTTTCTGAAGATGTGTAAAACCTAAGATATGAAACCCTTTTCACAGAGAGAGAGAGAGAGAGAGAGAGAGCTTATCCAACTACAACATGCATATACACCATGTGTACGGAGAGACGGCGTACGGAGAGATAGTTCATGCATGTGGAGTCACGTCCCACATGCGGAGACACGTCAAGAAAGTGGGCCACATCCACACCCGGCTATAACTGGTTTCCACGCCAGTTTTCCCACTGGGCCGTCATTGGGCGTGCACGTGGGCCAATGCATAGTAATACACCAATTCAAAACACTAAGGTGAAGAAAGCTTTATAAACCCTCCACAACCCTTCTTCTTATCCGACACGGGATTAAACTTTTGCACAATAAAGATGAAAGACCACTTTTCCAAAAAGTTTTTTTTTTTTTTTTTCTTTTGTTGTTCTTTATTTCTTTTGAAATACCCCAACAGAAACACCCTCATCCATGTCCTTAACAATGCCAATATGCCTTCTTGGGTACACGATTCTTATTCATAACCTACCACATTACCTCCTAGGATACCCATATGCTTTCTCCAGTTTTGGAACTGGTCGGGCCATGTATACCAGGCCAAGCCTATTCAAAATACGATTGTGCCTGGCCAAGCCAGTTCACTGCTCGCCTTAAAAAGGGACCATATCATCATCATCATGATGCTGGAAGTTATGGCATAAGTTTGTCTGACGTAACTCTCCCACTTTATCCCACCTGGGGACCGGCAATGAGACCATAAAACTCCCACAGGCACAACGTAAAAGACAATTACATATGTTGATTACAATCAAGTGTTATCTAATAGTATATTACATAGGTTGATTAAAGAAGTTGGTTGCAATCAATGAGTTTTGAAAAGGGGCCATATGAACAAGTGAAACAACAGACAAGCAAAAACAAAATAAAGTATGCATTAATTTCCATAAATATTTTTTAATATGATTCAGAATTTGATTCACAATTCAATCAAAGCAAACACCCTAATAAGTAAGAAGCATAATCAATAGAAAAGTTATGGAAGTTTGATTTGTACCGAAATGGCTGAAATTGATGGCGACCTAATTCTCTGAACTTGAGAGGACCTTCAGGATTATCTTCAGAGGCCTTCATGTGGTTAAAGCACCTAGCAAGGTATGCACCTTGTTGAGCAGCAACCTAGTATTTCGTGATTGTTAGAGAGTTTATTTTGTATATTCATATTCAGTGAATCTCTCATCTCTTCTTCTTTATCAACAATGAAAATGCAAGGAAAAGAAAATGCCAAGAGATGGTTCTTCAAAAGATGCCATTTATGAATAACTAACATTCCACATTTATCAGATGCAACAGAAAATGTGAAGGCTACTCACAGGGACACATGCCAACACAGAACATACATGAGAGAATAAAATCCCACCATGTTCTCTGGCCAAAAAATAAAGCCAATCCACTAATTTGGTGGACCTCACTTGTTATTTCAAGGTGAACTGCTGCTCAACAATTTCTAACCATCCATCTTCTCCATACAGGAATGCCAACCAGTTTAGTGAGGCCAAGAAACACTCTTGGTGGGTCTATCTGATGGATGGCCCTCACAAAGAAATACATGTGACATGACGACAAGTCTTATCCGGAAGCAACAAATAAAAAAAAGCTTCGTCACTAAACCCATCACTTCAATAAGAAGTTGATCAGAAAATCACCTGAGCAGTTGCAGGAAGATTCTTCGTCTGTAAATCCACACGAGACAGAGCTGACTTGAACCCTTCAATATCTAACTCAATAGATTTTTTTCTCTCATTTCCTTTGGAATCATTCAACAGATCAACAACATTGCGCATTCGCTTATTTTTCAAATACTGCTCCACTTGAGGGTACCTCACACAAATATCTTCGATAACATCTCGGAATTCTTTAACAGTTAGAGTGCCGGATTTGTCCTTGTCCGCAACATTAAATATCTCAGAAATATCTTCCTAAAAGCATGTCAGCATGAGATGAAACACATTAACAGATTACATTAATATGTGATAATATGCTAGATTAGTAAGAAATGTGAGAAAATGAATTCATCTCAGCAAGTATAATTTGGTATGGTAATTTCACATCCATCTACAGAATCACTCTCCACCATCAAATGCAATCATCGGGAGTATCTCTTTTTCTTTAAATGAATATTTAATTCAACGCCTATGATCTCTCAAAAAAAAATTCAACATCAATGAAACCCCCAACCTCCCAACAAAAGAGTCAGAACATCTTGTAGTAGTGCTTTGAAATGATTTTCAGAAGACCCTCTGGTTGTTCAAGGACCCAGTCGAAGTCTTCTTTAGTGTCAAGGTAATAGCTATGAAAAGAACTAGAATTAACACAATTACTTTGTATGGGAGAGGAAGTCACAGAAAAGCCACTTCAAGAAGGCCTACCTCCCTACGAGAGGCAAGTTGGACTGAGGAATTGTTGTGACATGATGGATGAAGACACAAGGAGTGTCCTAATGTGCCCATGTCCTGAAATATCCCTCCATAAATCTAGCTTTGCATTTGTGCCCTCCCTCATCTTGTAGATTAAAAAGGAAAAACAGCACCAAGTTTGTATGTGGAACAATGTTCCCCTCTTTGGGGAAGAGCCAATCTCAATGCGTCAGGTAAGTTTTCTGCATAGTAGGCAACAAAAGCGCTAGTCTTCCTCAAGGGCCATTCACCCTGATTGGGATTGGCCCAGCATTTCAGACAAACCAATCTGTTCACATTGTGGACAGAGCAGAAAATTGGAATCACATTAGGTGGGCATCTGGTTTCCCCTCGTTTCCTGCTCCAAATGCAAGAGGGAGAAGAATGCACACAAGTATTTCTTATCCCACCTGCAATTTGGGCAGAACACGTATATTCCACTGCAAATTAGGAAGATTTGGGACGGGTCCTAAAGCGAGTGAGCAGAGACTGCTCTAGTATCAGTCTTATTTCTATAGCCCATATATATATATATATATATATATATATATATATATATATATATATATATATATATATATATATATATATATATATATATATATATATATATATATATTGCCTCATGTCCAGCACAGCACACGTGTGCAAGAATCAAGATCCAAGCCATCCATTAGGTAGACCAACAGTTACATGCCCTGGTCCCACAAATGAGGCTAACCCACTCATCCTGGAGCACGGAGTAGAGCAAATGGGCAGATAAAAAATATTTGATGACCATTTTGTTTCAAACACTGTGCTCTACCTGATGACTAGATTGGCCTGTTTTCTCAACCAGGGCATCTACAAGGGTGGGCTCACGCAATTGACATCTGGGACATTGCACAGACTTGCCAGATTTGCATATATGGTTGCATTAGATGGGATCTAGAAATGTGGAATTAGCAGACCTCTACAATTTCCATAAAATTGGAAGCCACTACCAAGGACATAAATGTCATATAGCCTTTTATGTTCGTGCACATTCTAGCTTGTCTGGATGCGAGTATATGACAAGTTTTGATACAACTGTTGCACCAGATGATGATAACAGGCCTTTTCTTTGTTTTGATGGCGCTGTAAATTGATAATAGGATCATGTTTCATAGCTGGTTCCTGTTTTGCTTTCTGGTGTTTTAATGAAATATCATCATTCCAAAAATAATAACTAATAAATAAATAAGAAGAAGATAACAGTCCAGTTCTCAAAAGCCTATATCAGATGATAGAACAACAAGAAAGCATAGCACAAGTTTCACAGAAGAACACAATTACACATTATCCAGCCTCACGATATACAACTGCTCCATGAAATTGTATAAATCAAACAGTAAAATGCCACACATACCATAATTTTGCGTTGATGTATTGTCCCACAATCACCAAGCGCATATATTCCATCACATCCTTCAATTTGCAGCCACTCATCGGTTGCTATAGCACGCGTATTATTCTGCATAGGTGAATCAATGCAAACTATAACTTAAAACAAACATCACAGCCTACTGAAGACACCTAATTTCTATCTGACTGATAAAAATGAAGTAGAAAAGGTGCAAAAGCATAGGTACAACAGGGTAGTCAGATAGGATCATAGGTCTAGAGCAATGAACCTGACCAATTTGCTGCATAAAATCCATTAAAACAGGGCGGATCCCAATACCCGTAGACCAAACCACCATTCCATATGGTAAAGAAGAAACCTTTCCATCCGCCTTTGCCTTGGTGGTAATGGCTTTATCAGACACACTGATTACCCGTTGTCCTGTTTTCACTTCAGTACCATCTCTTTGGAACTTCTGTTCAGCAAACAAACTGATTCTTTCATCAAACCTGCAAAAAACAACACTTCTAAAAGAATAAGGACATTTTGGAAGGTGAAGAAATAAATCAGAAAGTGTTAATTGACAGGTAGACTCAAAAAAGAAAGGAAAAACATAGCCCCTGTAAAAGATGCAAATGGAGTAATGGACTCATCTTTGGGGGGGGGGGGGGGGGGGGGGGGGGGGTGGTTTGTTGCTAAAATCACGTTAAAATTAAGAAATGTAAAGGCGAAAATGATTACAACTTGGAAAAGAAATAGTCAGGGATTATAGTGGTCTCTCAGCTCATGATGAGAATGTCAGACAAACCTAAAACAATGTATCCGAATAAAAATTTAACAACTGTAGGTTGGAAGACAAATGCTAACATCACCTACAGTAGCAAAACAAAAATATTCAAGAGAACTTGGAAGGCCAAAGAGGGTGAAGGTTCCATGTGAACAAGTGTTTTGTACTTCGCAGTTTGCTAGGGGGAGCTATTCAGATTTCTGAGCTTGTTAACAATAACAAGGAATGCTGATTGCACACAATTGCATGTATTATTGCACGAGAGTTTATATGGGGAGAAGTGGCAGACACGTACAAGATCCAGACTCCTCATCTGGCGGCCTGCACCATATACAGGACATCCCGGAGAATCAGGTTGGTTGGATGATCCGGAGCGCTTGATTTGAGGACAGGAAATGACAGCTGCCCATTTGTGCACCCCCCCTCTTTCAAGCAGTTTGGCCTTTTTTTTTTCTCTTTTTTTTTTTTCTAATAACCAAGGCCATGTGTGCCCATGGAACTTGTGTGGAAGGAAACACTTGCAATTAGCCTACGTGCAATAATAATCTAAAAAGAAGAACAGAAAAGGATATGAGAATATGTAATTACATGTTCAAAATATGATCCGCTGACTGGATAACTGTTATCTTTACTAAATCTTTAACTGTGGGATATATCTCAACTAAGTCCTCACAGACAAAATCATGCAACTCTGCAGCAAATTCCACTCCAGTTGGACCTCCGCCAACAATTACAAAATGGAGAGCAGTCTTCCTCTCATCCTCAGTTAGGTTTGGAAGGCTGGCTCTTTCAAAGCAATCGATAACACTCCTACGGATCTTCTGGGCATCCACTATTTCCTGCATGAAAATGCACATTTTTGGGAAGAAATAATGAACTTCATGCACTGTACAATGATGCAAGATGCAATTATTGCTAGCGGCCAGATCCATTTACTAAATGGTACCAAACCTACAACTGATAAGAATGGTGAATGTGTCAATCAATGCACATCAATGGGCATTGGTCAAATGTAGTAGGGATTGACCGTTCTAACCATTCGATCTATATAATTTTTTTTCATGAATCATTGCTCCAAATTTTCCTTGACCATCCATAGATGGGGTATGGAATGGATAGTTATGAACTTGCAATCAGCACAATTTTGGTCTGTCTCATCCAAGGGGTAGCGCAGTAATTGGATAGACTGGATCTATCACCACAGTGCACTAATCATAGTGTTGACACCATTTACTAAATGATACATGTCCAAGATATTAACGGCATCAATTGAAGAATTTTCAGAATATCAATGGCAGTCATATAGAGAGAAGATGGTACTTAAGCACTATATCATCTAAAAAGCCAGTGAATGGAAGTTTACCTTCAGAAAATGGCAGTGCTCCATCACACCAGGAGTGTTGAATGTATTTGCCCGAGCTCCTATTGCTATCACCAAGTAGTCATAGTCTACAACAAATTCGTCTTTCCCTTTCAAAATCATGCTATTATTAGAACGGCAATGAACCCGTTTGTTGGCAGCATCAATCTTGACACATTTGGCTTCCCAAAACTGAATATCTCCATTTTTCTGCCAAGTTCAGAAAGAGAAGTGATATGTTGTTTCAGTAACTAGACTATTAATTTGCTTGTCTTAGATGAGGGGTCATCATCATCATAATCATCACCATCTAAGCCTTATCTCAACTCATTGATTGTAATCAACTTATGTAATAGATTAACTAGATAGCAGTTGATTGTAAACAACCTATGGAACAGTCTATTATTACATTGTGCCTGTGGGAGTTCTATGCTCCCATGGTTGGTCCCCAGACTGGATAAAGGAGAGGTTGTGTCAGGTTGGCAGCCAGCATCAGACTTATGCCACAACTTCCCAACACGAATCTGAAGAACCATTGATTCTCAAAAAAAACTGAGGAAGCAGGAGGGCGTATGAAACATCTAATGTGGAAATAAATTAGATGATTTAAACTAGGGTTTTGCTAATGTCCCCACATTCATGGTGACATTAACGCCCCCTAAGGTTTTGAATGACGCGTGGGATCCCCAATCATCATTCAGGATGGTTCATTCATAGTGCCATTGGGAGCAAGCCATGGTGCAAAAATCATGCCAATCAGACGATCCTAACCCTTCAAATGGGACCACTTTGCTAAACCACCCATTGTTTACATGCCATAGATCACATGGTTAGAATCATCAAACCGAAGTGCTACTTTGGAATCATAAGTAATACAAAGTGGGATCTATCAAATTGATGTTTCAAGATGATGATTGGACTTTGTTTCTCCGCTCAATCTTGGCCGTCATTTTCCATGCAATTGATCGGATGTTTAGGACCATCTGATTGGTTTGATTTTTGCATCATGTCTTGCTCGTGGTTGTATGAATGAATGAAGAATTCAAAATAGTAATACACCATCCCATGTGCCATTTAAAAGCTAATTTCACATTGGAAGTGTGAAATTAGTATTCCTTCTCTACAAGATATTAAAGAATGTCTTACTGACCGACCCAGCAGTCATTACCTTTTTTAGAATGTTACGGATAGGCTCAACAATGCTACGCGCTTCCATTGTACCACATGTAACACTCGGCAAAAGAGGAGTAAATGCAAAATAATTAAGGGGTGACACCACCTGTACGTCATACAATGAACAGTCCAGATCTTTCAAGAAGCTTGTGCCAGCCCATCCGGTTCCAAGCACTACCACCCTTTTCTTCTTAGCTTCTACTTGAGAAGAATCAACACTACTTAAACCATTGTATGGTTTTGACTCAGAATATGCCACAAGACCTCCAGCACTGCAATAAATAAAAATGTATTGGGTCACCATTAGAAGGATCGATATGATAGATTACTAAAGAAAATACATTTGAGCGTCCCCACAATATGATGTAGAGAGGGTTGCAGACAGTTACATGGCCAAGATGGATCAGAAAAGGCCTGGTCGACGACAGAAGTGATCCGGACCGTCGGACCTTAAATCAGGCGTATCTCGCAATCCGGAATGAGTTATCGGACATAAAATATATGATTTTGGGGTAGAACGAGCTACTTTAGCCAACCAACCCTGCTATGCTGGGTTGCGCAAGCCGGATTTGCGAAATACCCCTGGATCGATGGTCATTTCCCTATTTTAATTTCGTTTTTACTATAAATAGTAAGTTTAGTTTGATTATAACTCTTCATCCGTCGGGCTTTAGGAGTTGCGCCCAACGTGAAAAGAGCTTAGAATAATTAGGAGAACGGTTTGGTGAAGCCAAATAGGACACTTGCTATTTTTGGCCGAAAAAATCACGACCATCTATAAATAGTAATTTACTATTTATAGTAAGTTGCAAATTCTAGGAGTTTTAGTTGTAGTTTGATTCTGATTTCTTTAGCATTGCTTGATACCCCTATTTAAAGGGTTGAGAACTCATTTTTATTCATTCATCAATCAATTTCGAATTTTATAGAATTTATTTTCTATTTTGCTTGCTTTCTTTCTCGTGGATTCGAGAAGTCTCTGTGAGGAGTCCAGAGAAGTTCTGTGGATTCGGAACAGTTATTCCCTTAAGGAAGACGGTGCTCGACCTCACGTCCTCCCCTGCATCACAATACGACAAGCCTATGCTTTCCTGATGGGCGTGGACCCCATAAGATCCTGTTTGTTTGAAATCCGAATTACTCAAATGTTTTAGGTTAAAATGTAGACTAAATATGTTAGTTAGAAATGAAATAGAAGAATTTTATTCACAATCACACCTTATTTCTTTGCTGACTCACCTGATTTTCAGGTTATGTATGTAATTACAATTCTAAAAAGACACCTATCTGACATAAATTGTTGTTCTGGTTGTTCCTTCACTGCTAACCATTTGAAACTCTCAGGTACTACAACATCTAATGAGATTAATTACATTCAAAAAAAAAAATTCTTTTCTTTTTTTAAGTCGTACCTGAAATGTAAACAACAATTTGGTTATGCCAATCGGAAGAGTAAAAAAGAAAGGAAAGCACATGACTTGGGTGTGGTTCACACAAGAAAATGACCATGGGAATCTATTTGTAGCCCCAATCAGCTGTTATGAGGAGAGAAGCAATAACTCCACTTCCTAAGATTAGAGGTTTAGATCAACTTCTTGGTTATAGCAATTGGAAGAGACCTCACTATCATGGTTTAAAAAATAGTATGAACATCTGTTTCAGTCCAAAACCAAAAAAAAAAAAGAAGCCACCACACCGATATGGGACCAAGTTGTATCAGTTTTAGTCCCCAGGCGAGTTGCACTCAGAAACCACTACTTAAATCCATGGTACTATCCAATTTCAATTCCTCAGCCTGTCTATAGATCAGGCAATAAGAAATAGCAAATTCTTCAGGCAATCCTAACAGTCTGAGCTGTAGCTACTTAAATCTATGGTACTATCCAATTTCAATTCCTCAGCCTGTCTATAGATCAGGCAATAAGAAATAGCAAATTATTCGGGCAATCCTAACAGTCTGAGCTGTAGCCTGTAGGGGAGTAGAGAGTGTGCATGTGTTTCCCTTTATGGGGGTGTATGTATGCTTCGATGTTTCCTCTAGAAACCATTCTTTATGTCCATTAGGGTTATAAAATATCATTAAGGTATGAGAGGAGAGGAATTCTCTACATAACCTTTTCCTCCAAGACTTTCTCTTTTGTTGTCCTTCTCCACTTCTTTTCTCCAACCATGTAATTGATTACATGGTCCTTCATCTTCATTTATGTGATCAATGGGCATCAAATGGATGGTTGAAAGAAGAATGGTAAACACTCCAAACTTAACACAATGAACATCCATTAATCGAACAGTTCGACTGTTCAATCAATGTGATTTTTGGGTAGTATGCCTAGTAGGTCAAGAAGAGGGAAAGTAGACTTAGATGATTTGGTCATGTGCGATGGAGACCAAGAATTGTGCCAGTTAGAAGGAGTGAGTCCGTACAAGTTGAAGGCTCTAAAAGGGCATGGTGAATGCCCAAAAGGTTGTAGGTGGTGGTAGTAAGTAACCATTTGATGAACTATGGCCTAACTAGAGTTATGGCCCTTGATAGAGTGGAACGGCGGATAAGGATTCATGCAGCCGATCCAATGTACTCCGTAATGTTAACAGTGTTCGTAATAGCCACCACCATTACCTTTACGATATAGGCTATAATGGCAGTTACGGCCTCCATAATTAGAGCTGGACATGTATGACCCGATCCGACCAGATCCGACCCGATTCGAACCGAACCAACGGCCTGGATCTATGCGGTAGGGTCAGTCTGATCCGACCATTCACCGGACCGAGTTCGGTTTAATGTCAATCCGAACCAATACGATCTGGAATCCGATCCGATTGGATCCGATCTGATCAGATCCTGTCATATAGTACAAAGTTAAAATAGATTGAGAAATAAAGGGCTGAGGTAGGGCTTCTACTCTACCACTCATTTTTCTCGTGTGCCTTAGAAAATTTTAATGGTGGGCGTCACTCTCTCCACTGTTTTCTGTGGTGGGGTCCATTTGAGCTTTAGATCTGACTCATTCGTTAGCTCCTGCCCTAAATTGATATCTCCAAATGAATGGACTATGCGGATACAACACATATATCATGGCGGGTCCCACAGAACTTGGTCACGTCACTTCAGTAGGGAGTCTAGCTAGTACATGAGCATGTACGGTATATTCATGCAAAACCCTCCTTTTAAAACTGGATGTAGATGATCATTACTGATACTCGGGTAGGGAGTGAGGCTTGATACGCAGACGCTTCGAAAACTCACACGTGGAATGCATTAACTCATTCTAAACCAAATTGTCGATCCTATTGTTGTAAAGTTACAATCCCAACATTAGATTGCTTGAACAATCCTAACCCTTGATTTGTTGTGGACATATGCTTGTGGAAATAAGACCATTGGATATTTTATTTTTTAACCGTCCAATAAATGTCCACCAATCCAATAGTTAGATAATCAAATCCACTAGGTTGGAAGTTGGAACCATCATGAGGTTCATCTGTTGCAGAAACCAACCCTATTGGCTCCTTAGGTGGACCACACATGAGAACAATGTGTAGCCATTGATAAATAGAAAATGTAAATGTGGTCCACCTAATGAGTCGATATGGAATATTTACATATTAGGCGATCATCATGTTGGTGCCAACCTATTGGATGGTTTGGATGTTGTACAAACATGAAAGGTTGGAAGTTATATACTAGCTGTACCTTAACTTACAGTCCAACCTGTTGGACTTAAGACCTGCTCTATATATATCAGTCAACCTGTCAGTAGCTAATCCGCGTCTCGCACGCAACAAGTGACAGGTTGTTGCCTGCTGTAGATACGTGTCGTGCAAAGACGAGCGCGTACGCGCCTCGAGCTCCGAGTTGTACGAACAGCTCAAATGAGATCAAAGTTACATAGGCCCCACCATAACGTTTATTTTCCATCTAATCTGTTAATAATATTAAAAATACATGGATGAAGTGGAAAAACAAATTTCATATTGATCCGAAACTTTTGTGATCTGAAAAAGGGTTTCAATGGTAAATGATCAATCCCCCACTATTTTTTTGCAGTGTGGTCCAACCAATCTTTAGATCTGTCTTATTTTTCGGCTCAAGCCTTAAGACAAGCTCTCCAAATGGATGGATGGTTTGGATATAACACATACCTCATAGTTTGACCCAAAGAACTTGCTGACGTCGATACACCACCACCCGCCAATCCGCTTCCGGTTTGTATCACCCACTTCTCTCTTCCGATCCGAACGGTACTCAACCCGATCCGATTCGGTTTTCCTGACCGAGACAGACTCGGTTCGGGTCAGGCTAGCAGTGCATCGGATCGGATCGAGTCAGATGATCCGGCCCCGGTCCCGGATCGGATCGAGTTCGGGTCAGGTCATGTAGAATCCGAACCGAGTCGAGTTGGACCCAATCCGATCCGACTCAATCTGATGCCCAGCTCTATCCATAATGGTTGTTACGGTCTCTCTTTTTTTATTAAAATAAAAACCCAAAAAACCTGTATCGGCCCTGTCATGGACTATTACGGGGCCTATAATGGCCTTTACAGGTTATTTTTTCTATAACAACTGTTACAGCCTTTGCAACCCCATATCATATAACGGTTGCTGCCACTACCTTTACATAACGGCCCTATAATGGCCGTTATGGCACACCATGAGCTGACCCCAATTAGTTGGGATAAGGCATACCCAATCCAGTGGAGCCCACAATTTGTATGGCGTGGATTGACATAAATGTGTACCACATATATGGTGAGCAAGGTATTAAAAAAGGGTTATGTAACAGCCGTTATAAAAGAATAACAATGCAATCTGTTATGCAATATGGGGCCGTTACACTTGTTCTGAAAAAATAATAAAAATAATAATGATTATAAAGATTTAAAAAAAAAAAAAAGAAAGAACGAAAGAAAAGAAATAATGGCATGTAATGGGGCCAATACATTTTCTTCCTTTAATAAATTTTTTTACCATTATCCTTCAAAAAAAAAAAAAAAAGAGAGGGACCATTAGAGGGCTCTAACAGCCATTATGGCCCATATCGTGACAACCATACACCATCACCATCACAGAATACCTTGATGGTGGGTCTCCATGGATTTATGTTGATCAGTCACTAACCATCAATCCGATATCCTTTGTTCAGACAGCTAGGATCGTTTGATCAGTGTGATTCAAGGAAAACTCCCCCATCTGCCGTTGGATCCACCATTTCAACGCTCTATGTTGACATACATAAGGAGGATGCAAAAACAATATTAGGCAGTATAGCACCAATCTCTGCCCTTCGGTCGAAAACCTACGATCACCTAATGAATGTGATTTTCAGTGTGGCCCACAATTTCAGTAGTATGGAAAGACATATATCTGTTCCACATAAACAGTGGGCATCCACAGATATACATTGATCACAAACCAACCATCCATCCAGTATCCTCTGATCCGACCGTTAGAATCGTCTGATCAGTGTAACTCAAGGGGCATTCCCCAATCTGCAGTCAGATCCACCGTATGAAAACTCTAGATCGATGTATGTACAGCGTACATAGAACAACATTGGACACTTGAAGCTCCAATCCTCTGTCCTTGGATTGAAAACCCACAAACAGGGCCCACAATTGGGATGATCTGCATTGACTTTCACGTCCACCTTGTACTATGGCAGAGTACAATCCAATTCGTACAAATTAATAATAATGGCAGCATGAAAATTGAAACATGCAGAATTAGCCAGAAAAGATCCAGCTACATTGAAATACCAAAGCAATCTGAGCTTTATATATATATATATATATATATATATAGAGAGAGAGAGAGAGAGAGAGAGAGAGAGAGAGAGAGAGAGAGCAGCAGCAGCAGCAGCAGCAGCAATAGCACAGTAAAAGTAACCGCAACAAATTAAAAGAGTTTGATTTTGGAAATATCAGAATGCTATGAAATAGAAGCTACAATAAGAGATGGAAAGCTACTAAAATTTCAAATGAATCGAAATCGAAGATGGATTTTATATACGTTAGAACAGAAAAAAAAAAATCAAAAATTACCTGATAGCTAAGACAAGGGTGAGCTTAGAGAATTGGAAAGCACGTGTAGATCGATCGAAGAAGGAAAAGAAATGCATTTTCAGATATGAATGAGAGAGAGAGTGAGCTCTGTTTCCAGTCCGTTTGTCCGTTGGTTGGAAAGAGAACTGTGTTTCATGTCCGTTGGTTGCTGCAAATATTTATTACACGCCCGCCCAGACACGGATTGGCTACTGACAGGTTGAGTAGCTAGACTCGCTACTGATGTGACGTCACGAACTTATGTGGGCCCACTATGATGTATGTGTTGTATCCACACCGTCCATCCATTTGGAGATATCATTTTATGATATGAGAAAAAGAATTAGGCAGATCCAAAGCTTTAGTAGACCCCACCATAGAAAAAAGTGGGGAGAGTGATTCCCACTGTTGAAACATTCCTAAGGCCCACCATGATGTTTATTTGAAATCCAAACTGTTCACAAGTTAACTGTTCACAAGTTAACACAGACACGAAACATGGTAAAAAACAAGTATCAACTTGATCGAAAACTTATATGGTCCTTAGAAGTTTTTAATGGTGAGCGTCACTCTCCCCACTGTTTTCTGTTTTGCGGTCCATTGGACATTTTTATTTTTCTAGTTCTTTTCACATTAGCCTAAAATGATATCTAAAAATGGATGGACGGTGTGGATATAACAAATACATCATCATGGGGCCCACAGAACTTGGTCACGTCACTTCAGTAGCGAGACCGCCTCCCGCCCAGACGCCACTTTGCGTGTTACACGGGGTTATACAGTAACCTCCGTAATCCAAGTTCCGTGCGGCCCACTGATGTTCGTGTCACATCCAGTCCGTACATTAGTTCATCAGTTCATCAACCGAGACAAGAGTAAGATCCAAGACTCAAGTGGGCTACACTGGGGATGGAAACAGCCATTGTTGATTCTTACCTGGATGAAGAGAAAACACAAATATAAGCTAATCCAATACTTTTGAAGGTTACGAAAATCTTCCTTTTGGTGTGTATTAATCAGGTTTTTTATATGAATCAAATTTCGTCATACGTACTAAAATTATCTGATGAAAAAGATGAACAGAGTGGATATAACAAAAACAGGCCCAAGATTGCCTTTAATCCCTGTTACAAGCTCAGTCGAATTCCGAACGCCGATAGTCATGGAAATTTCATATTTTGGGAAAGAATACGGATCCTCTGTTTGCGTACGCCGATAGTCATGGAAATTTTATATTTTGGGAAAGAATACGGATTCTCTGTTTGCGTCTCGCAGCAAAACTATGGTTGTCCAAATCTAATTGGACGGTGTGATTGCATTGAGCAATGCATTGCTGACTGAGATGACTGAGATGGACCGATCACTGTTCAGCGAAGGAGGAAAAAAGCAGGAAAGTCGTGGTAATAGCGGACAGAGGATCCGGACTCAGAAGGAAAAATGTTCCCAAAAAAGGTTGGACGCGAATCTGACGTTCAACGCGGAAACGGATTGGCTACTCCCCCTGACACTAGCCCCGTGGCTGGTGGTCGGTTCTCTGTGGGCCCCACAATGATGCATGTGTTTCATCCATTCTGTTCATCCATTTTTACAGATGATTTTAGGGCTTAATACCAAAAATGAGAGAGGTATAAATCTCAGGTGGATCACACCATGTGAAAACAATATTTATTGGATATCCACCATTAAAATCCTCCTAAGGCCTACAGTACTGTTTATTTGACATCCAATCTGTTGATTCGGTCATACAGGCCCAGATGAAGGGAAAAAACAAAAATCAGCTTGATCCAAAACTTTTATGGCCCCCAAAATGTTTTTAATGGTCAAAACTCATTCAACACTGTTTCCTGCAATGTGGTCCACTTGAGATTGGGATATATCTCATTTTAGGTCGGCATGGATGAAACAAATACATCATTTTGAGGCCCACATATCACCGACCATCAGCCATTGGCTCGTGTCAGGTGAGTAGCCAATCCGTTTCCGTACAACGCTTTCTTTCCCACTGATGGTTCTACATCTGATCTGTAAAAGTGGTGGAGGGAATAATTAATGGCTTGATGGGATGAAAATAGGGATAATATACTCAACAGGTGGGCCATACCTTAACACAAGGGCTTTCATTGGTTTCGATGGTATAGACCTTGTGATGGGTGATCATCATAATTTTTTCTCTTTTTTTTCCTCGAGAGATATATAGGGCTATTCTCACCCTTTTTACGGTTCGGATTTTCTATAAATTGACAATTAAGTAGGAAATGAAGCAGTTGTACGTGAAAGTTCAGCACTTCACAGACAACTCTGCATATCAACGCTTCTCTGAGAAATTATTGGATACAGATAAAGCAGCTGTATGAAAACTGATTCTACGTCCTTTTATTCCTGCCCACATGTCTAGTATGTGTAAGATCCAACCCGTGAAAATTGTGAACCACTCTATTTTTATCAAAATTGATGAAAATCAAGCTGATCCATTCATTTTATGGGCCACACCAGTAAACTGAATCATACCATTGGATGTCATATGATCTTGATGTTTATCCCAATAGAATCGTCCATCCTTCTATTGGGTGATCATTCATAGTGTGGCCCACATTTTTCACCGATTGGATATGCTAAGTATATTAGTATTAATAGAAAAATAATAATAATAAGTAATAACGATAATCGATGTATCTTACGCTAGGATACAGCTGAATTTCTCCCACTTTCTGGGACGATTTGCAGGTAAGAACCGACGTAGTGAAGAGTTAAATCGCGGCACACGTAACAGCGTGAGATTCATGGAAACGGATTGGCTACTCCCCCTGCCACCAGCCCCGTGGCTGATGGTTGGTACCATGTGGGAACTGCCATGATGTATGTATTTCATCCATTCCATTCATCCATTTTTACAGATCATTTTAGGGCTTCGTACAAAAAATTAGAGGGATATAATTCTCAGTTGGATCACACCACATGAAAACAATATTTATTGGATATCCACCATTAAAATCCTCCTAAGGCCTACGTTAATTTTTATTTGACATCCAATCTGTTGATTCGGTCATACAGACCCAGATGAAGGGAAAAAACAAAAATCAGCTTGATCCAAAACTTTTATGGCCCCCAAAAGGTTTTTAATGGACGACACTCATTCAACACTTTTTCCTGTAATGTGGTCCACTTGGGATTTGGATATACCTCGTTTTTTGTCCCATACGATAAAATGCTCTGGAAAAATGGATGGACAGCATGGATGAAATACATACATTATGGCGAGGCCCACAGAGCACCGACCACCAGCCATTGGCTGGTGGCAGAGGGAGTAGCCAATCCGTTTCCGAGATTCATGTGAACTATCTAGACAGAAGCGGATTGCGTGGTGTATCACACCCCACCGACCTCGATGGTGTGCGTACGTAGCTCACGAAGACCAGTGCATCTGTTACACGGAGCGAACGATTGAAATGAATCAAAGTTCCGCGGTCCCCACAATGGAAATAAAAATATCCACGCTATCCATCCATTTGGCAAGATCATTTTAGAGGGTGATCTCAAAAATGAGTCATATCCAATGATCAAGTGAACCACATCACAAATAGAAGTGGAACAATGATTTCAAGGGTTAAAAACATTTATAAGGCCCACTGTGATATTTAGTTTCCATCCAATCTGTTCATAAGGTCACACAGACCTGTGGATGAAGGAAAAAGATATCATATTGATCCAGAACTTCTATCTGTGATCCTAAAGAAGCTATCATTCGTAGATGTCCGATCCCCCTTCTTTCCGAGCTTTGTATATATCTTATTTTTGGACGCGGGTTTCTGTGAAAGCCGTTGGCAGGAAGTTTGAAACTTAGGCAGGGCTCATTATGTTGTGTGTGAGAAATCTTTATGAGTGAGCAGTACTAAAGGAAAATATGGTTATGGAAATTTTTAGTGTGTGAGAAATCTTTATGAGTGAGCAGTGCTAAAGGAAAATATGGTTATGGAAATTTTTACTGTTGAAACCTTTCTTGGTTCAATAGTGATGTTTAAATGCCATTCATATCATTAACAACGTCATTCCTATTAGGATGAACTGAAAAAAAAAAAAATAGCATGAATCAAAACTTCTATAGCCCCACAAATATTTCAACTGTGAACATTTAATTATCACATTTTCGGCTCACTTGAGCTTTGGATATAGTTCATTTTTTGTAACATATCTTAAAATGAACTCACAAAATGGATGGACAGGGAGGATTTCTCACAAATATTACAGTAAACCCTACCTAATTTCCCAGCACAGGAACTTCTTGCGAAAGGCTTTAGCAGGATATACGCCTCCCTTTGTTTCTTTTAAATTCATGCCTTAAAACGATGGAAACGAATTGGCTACTCCCCTGCCACCGGCCATTGGTTGATGGTTGGTGCTCAGTGAGCCCCTCAATGACGTATGTGTTTCATCCATGCCATCCATTTTTTTTTCTCAATCATGAGACCAAAAATGAGATATATGCCCATCTCAAGTGGAGAATGAGTTACTCAGTACGCAATCCGCGTCCCCATAAAAGTTTTGGATCAAGTTGATAGTTGTTTTTTTCTTTCACCTGGTTCTGTATGACCTAATCAACATATTGGATGTCAAATAAACAGTACAGTGGGCCCTAGGAGCATTTAAATGGTGGATATCCAATCACTATTGTTTTCCTGTGGTGTGGTCCACCGGAGGTTTATATCCCTCTCATTTTTGGGATAAAGCCTTAAAATTATCTGTAAAAATGGATGAATGGAATGGATGAAATACATACAGCATGATGGGGTCCACAGAGCACCGAACACCACTGAGGTCCCTGGTGTGTGGGCCACGAGGAAATCCACTTCCATACGTCTGTTTGGATAAATAGGCTCCGTTCGTACGAAACCGGCGTGAAGCCCGAGAGCGGATTAGCTGAGACCCCGGCCTCACCCGCGACGGTGGGGCCCACCTTGATATATGTATTACGTATCAACACCGTTCATCCATTTTCTAGATAATTTTAGGACATTATTCCAAAAATGAAGTAGATCTAATTATTAGGTAAACCATACCATAAAAATTAGTAGTAATTGACTATTAATAAGCTAAAAGTTTTGAATCAAGCAGATATTTATTTTTTCATTTCATACAGGCTTATGACTTTTATTAACAGATTAGATGGTAAATAAACATTACATAAATATTAAAATGCACTTAAAAGATTTTAACAGTAGGACAATTAATCCCCACTGTTTCTTATGATATGGTCCACCTTATAATTAGATCTACTTCATTTTTGGAATAATGCCTAATCTGGGAAAAAAAAAAAAAAAAGATAAACGGCTGATCTGGAAAAAAAAAAAGGATAAACGGCATTGATACATAATACATACATCTAGGTGGGCCCATGGTACGGTCTTGGCTTGAGTGAGGCCGGGGTCTCACCTAATCCGCTCTCATGAAGCTTAATCCTTGGCACCGGGTTCCCTGGTGACCCCTCCAGTACCGGCTTGATCCAAAAAAATGAGAGGGATACAAATCTCAGGTGGACCACACCACGCGAAAGCAATAATGATTGGATATCCACCATTAAAATCCTATTAAGTTCCACTGTACTTTTTATTTGATATCTAATTTGTTGATTAGGTCATCCAAGCCCATATGAAGGGAACAAGCAAAAATCAGCTTAATTCAAAACTTTTATAACCCCAGAAGGTTTTTAATGGTGGATGCTCATTCAACACTATTTCCTTTAGTCCACTTGAGATGGGGATATAACTCATTTTTGGTTTAATATCATAAAATGATCTGAAAAAATAAATGGACGGCATGGATGAAACACATACGTCATGGTGGAGCCCACAGAGCATCGTGTGGAGGGAGAGTAGCCAATCCGTTTCCCATTCACGCACTACACATATTTTAGGGTATGATTTAAAAATAGGCATATCCAAAGCTCAGGTGAAGCACATTCCAGGAAGCACCCGAAATAATGATACCTACCGTTAAAACATTCCTAAGGCCTGCTGCAATGTTTATCTACAATCTAACCACTTCGTAATAGCTCTATAGATTTAGACAAAAAAAGAAAAGAACAAACATTAGCTTGATTCAAAGCTTTTGTAGCCTGCATCAACAATAGATATTCAATCCATGTGGTTTCCTATGATATAGCCTTTTGCTTCTTTTTTTTTTTTTCTTTTTTATAACACACACCTGGCACACACATACCTACGCACGCTCTAGTGGGATTTCACCACATATGGGAATACTTCGTGTTGAAACTCCTCAGAGTTTACCACTGAGGTAAGGACTCAAACCCTCCTATGATATAGTCTAATTGAGCATTAGATTTATCTCTGTTTTTGGCCTTTATTTGGATGAGCATAAGATCTACTTCAATTTTTTATGATGCACGAAAATGATGGATGAACAATGTGGATAAAACACAAACATCCTGGTAGGGCCTGAGCTTCCATCAGTAGCAACCAATATAGAGTTGGATACTGAAGTGGGTATTACCAAATCCCAATTCAGCTATTGAGCTCATTTAGCACCATCCATTTGTAATAAAGGGTGTATTCGGATTGGCAGTTATAGCTAAGTTCTAATGTAATGAATTTGGATCCTCAGCTTGCCATAAATAACGGATTCTTGTTTGTTGCAATTTGATTGAGTTATTAATGATGAGGTTGACCAATCCAGAGGCAGGAAAACATGAATTTGTTGTTTGTGGAAAGCAAAAGATCCCAACACGCAGTGCAAACAACTTTTCTCATTATGATTAAGACTTTTAGTTCGGTGACTTGAAAATTTACAGCTGCCACTAAATACGGGTTTCGTTGGGATACTTCAGGGCCCTGAACCGCTGATAGTGTTTGGCTAGGGACCCCAACACCAGCCAGCTGTCTGATGTCACGGTTTTCTGGGCTACACCATAATGTACGTGTTTTATCTTTGCTGTAGCTATGCTTTTTTAAGCTTATTTTAGGGCATGAGCCTAAAAATGAGACACATTCAAATTTTAAGTGGACCACCTTACAAGAAACATTGGGGATTCAACACTTATAGTTGAAAACTCGTTGGGGCCAAAGAAATATTGGATCAGGTTAATAAGTTGGATGGCAAATAAACATTGCATTGGGCCTTAAGAAATTTTTAATGTTGAACCTTCTATCAACATTATTTTCTTATGGCATGGTCCACTTGGGAATTAAATTTGGTTCAGTTTTTAGATCATGCCATAAAATGAGCCAGCGGGTTGCTTCAGTTTTTAGATCATGCCATAAAATGAGCTAGGATAATATCTTCCGTTTGGATACGAGTCACACATGCATGAGCTGTACACTTTCGGGGAGTAGTCAAATCGACATTAGTGAACATAGCAAATCTACATCAGAGACGTGTATCACGTGATGTGAAACCGGAGTGGATTACGTGTTATCTGGGTAAGGGCCCACCTTGATCATTTGTTGTATGTTCACACGGTTCATCCGTTTCTCCCTCAATATGAAGTCTCAAAAATTAAACAAATCCAAATCTCAGGTGGACCACACCGCAGAAAACAGTGGTGATTGAGTGTCTCGCCGTTAAAAATTCCAAAGGGCCCATCATAAAGTTTCTGTGATGTTTATTTGACATCCAACTTGTTAATAATGTCAAGAAGACTGGGATGAAGGGAAATTACAAAGATCAGCATGATCCAAAACTTTTGTGGCCCACAAAAGGTTTTAATGGTCATTCATCACTATTTTTAGTGGTATGGTCCACTAGATATTTTTATCTTCTTAAGTTTTAGAATCATGTCCTAAAATGAGATGGAAAAACAGATGGACAGAAAGGACATGCAAAAAAAAAAAAACATCGAATTGGCCCCACACGGTTAGGGTAATACCCCGGGTAAAAGTTGCGGCATTGTTTGGTCCTACATTACCGAGTCACTCGTTTCATTTAACTGAGTCAACAGCCGGATGATTTCTTGGTGAGAGGATGACTTGTTACCATGCAACACTTTGGTGACCGTTAGTTTTTCGGTTCCCTGCTCATCTAGCTAGTATGATGCAGGGATGAACGTGGTAAGGTCGATCACCATTTTCCTTAAGGATAACTACTGCAAATCAGAGCTTCTCTAGACTCCTTACAAAGACTTTTCAAATCCCCGAGAAAAAAGAGAGTAAGAAAATATAAATAAATTCTAATAAATTTAAAATATAATTGATTAATGAAATAAACGAGTTCACAACTCTTTAAATAGGGATACCAAGTGAAGAGTTATAATCAAACTAATTATAGTAAAAATGGAATTTAATTGTCGATCCGATGGAATCTCGTATGGCAGGTTGGCTGGCTAAAGTAGCTTATCCTAACCCAAAATCATATATGGTACATCGAGTAACTCATTCCGGTTTGCAAGGTATACCTGTTTTAAGGTTCTGTCTTCTGACAGTCTTGATGACTTCTATCTCTGATCGGACCTTCTCTGATCCATCTTTGACATGAAGGTGTCCATGAACCGCTCTACATCACAGTACGAATGACCTTATAAATGGTATAAATGGCATATAATCATCACCCAAGGGAGATTTCAATGATAGACATCTCCCTAACTACTTCTCGTTGTGCAAACTCCTTGAGTTTTAAATTTGGCTCCCATGCCTTAACATGATTTGGAAAGATTGATGAACTCAGTGGATTTCTTACAAACATCTTAATAGACCCTATTGCAACCTAATTTTGGCCTAGCCGATTAAGGAAAGGACATATGTCGTTGTAGATAAATTTAGCATGATCTTTAAGGAGACTTGGAGATGTGGTTGAGAGGATCGATTGAGTAAAAAGTGGTCGAGTAGGAAATGTGTGGATAGTAGTCAAGCGAGCGACCAACAAAAATCATATAGCTGATGTGTGGTTGAAAGGTGAGTGACAAAGCTTAGCCAAGTGGAAGAAAAACATTCCAAAAGGAAGAGATGTAACAAGAAAAGGGCCTAGATAAGAGAAGGATAAAGAGAGAAGCTCTTCAACTAATGCAACCCAAAGTAACAAAAGAATTATCTAGAAGAATAAGCCGCATAACAGAAGTATATAAATAGATAAAGGATTGGTAGGAGTGGAAGCCAATCACACACCAATCAAACCAAACCGACCAATTTACTTTATCTTAGTTATCATAGGAGTAGCGATAATCCAGTAATGATAATTCAGTTCTTAGTTGTAATCCAATTCTATGCTCATATCTTATACTTGTTCCTTATTCAATATCAAGTTGTTTTTTCAAGAAATGCCCATATCATTTTGTTCTCTCTTAGTGAATGGATGTGAGTATTTCTTTTTGTTTGATTGTACTTATATTTTAAAAAGTCATTTCTTGTGAAAGACAAAGCGCAATCCATGTTTGGAAAAAGAACCCCACGCTCCGATAATCGCTAGATCATTACAAAATTTTGTGAGTGGCTAAGTAAATAACCAATTTTCTTAGAATCTAGTTATATACATTCACAACGAACATATTTACTTATTTCAACACTTGGGTGAATGCTAATTCATTTTGAATCAAGCTGCTTAATTGATTCTGACATGCCCACCCACACACGTGATATAAAACAATTAAAGAAAGTGCCAACAGAACCAACTAACTTTCTTGGTCGGAAGTTCCCGTGAAAAGCTCTCCTACAAAGCGGATGGCCAATAGCCTTGGCAGAGAGATATTCCTGTGTCCAAGGATGTGGGGCCACAAAGATGTCCATGATAAATCCACTTCATTAATCTGTTTTGCAAAGACAACAGCAGGACATGACTCTAAAAATCAGGCACATCTAAAATTAATGTGAGCCATTCCACACGAAACCATGGGATTAATGACTTGGGGCATAGGAGTTTTGTATCAGATGATATTGGTGCCTATAGTTTATCTGAGTGGTAATAACCGTATGAACGGTTTGGATGGCATATAAACATCATGGTCAGCTCCAGTAAAGTTTCAACGGTGGGCATCTTCCGTTCCCATTGTTACATTTGGTGTGGCCCACCCGAGTTTTCGATGTGCATGACTTTTGGAGTCCTGTCATATTGTAGTCTTGCAAAACAGATGGACAGAGTAGACTTGTCACAGACATTTCTGTGGGCCCACATAGGGGGTCACAGGCAATACGCTTCCCCATTTTAGGAAGTGGATTGTGCCCTAAGTAACTCAGTAGGCTAGAGTCGGTGGGGCCACTGTGATTTATATATATTATCCACTCGGACAATCTCTTTTATTAGATAATTTTAGCTCATAAGCCCAAAAATTGAAGCATATCCAAAGCTCAAGTGGACCACACCATAGGAAAAGATGTGAATTGAATGACTACCGTTGAAAATTTCTTAAGGGCCACAGAAGTTTTAGATCAAGCTGATATTTGTGTTTTCCCTTCATCTATGACTGTGTGATCTTATGAACAGATTGGATGACAAATAAACATTATTGTGGGCCCTAGAAAGGTTTCAACGGTGAACATCGTTATTCTCATTGATCCCATGGTGTTGATTTCAGTGCCATGCGTATAGGTATTAGTTCAGCCATTACTGTAGATTTTTTCATTGTAGTATCTCATCAACCATAGATGATGATATAGACCAATTATGGTAAGGTTCACATAATCAAAGGCCTCTTTGTGAACCAAGAAATAATCAAAATTCACATTAATTATGCAGTCTTAATCATCTAAGTTTTCTTAGTTCAATCTACACCATTGACCATTATATGCAAGCATTCAAGCCACCAACTGGACAGTTAAAATTGTCTAATCATCACGATTTTCAGGCTACTTTCCATCTAAAATCGTTTAGATCAAGCTTACTTGGATTTAGCGTTTTACATATTGACGATTATGGCCAATATATCCCATAATATATCTTGTATTCCACTTATGCGACGAGAAACACACAAGTAGTGAGATATATCCCACATGTTCGATCCGGTGAGCATTTTCAATTTTTGATCTTTTTTTTTTTAATCATGTTAAATCAGTGTCAAATTGTTACAAATATATGATTTTTCATGTTTTGCATGAAAAATCATGGATTTGGAACTTCGATTTCAAGATTTGGAAGACACAAGCTGAGTTACAAAACATTGAAAAAAAAAAAAATCAAATTTTCTTAATTTCTTGCAAATTGGTTATAATATGTGTCCAAACATAAAATCAGACACGAATGTGACCTGATGTAGTGATTCTTCTTTTGCTTTTGAATTTATTGCCTGTGTTTCCACACATCTTCTTACATTTATAAATTATATGAAAAGACTTTGAATATACTAACATCAATTTAGTTAGACAACACATAGAATATGACCCCATGCAAACAAAACCTATTCGTGCATTTGTTTGTTCTGATGTTTTGATTTACAAGTGTGTATGCAAGCATACCTGGATTGTGGGTCACTTTGGTATATATGTGGTACGGGAATGGGCATGCGGCATGCTACTTCCTCCAATATGTGGTATGCTAGGGGTAAAGTCATGTGCATTTCTCTAATACTAATGTAGTGGGTGCATGGATAAAAAAGAGATCATTGTCTACTTCTCGAGGGTAGTCCTTAAATCTATAAGGAAAGAGAAATTTTCTAAAAATGAGAAATAAAATTTTATATTATTAAATGTAAGTGCTGTATATAACGTATTTGATGAATTACATAAGCAAAAGAATCCTTAGATCCTAATTTGACTCAAAATAGGAGACTTTTCCAAACTAATAAAAATTAACAAAAATAGTAATAAGACATTTAATCCTACCAAAACTCATAAACAACTCTTAGATGACTAAAACAAAGACTTTGGACCATAACCAAGCTCTCGGAACCCTAACATTAGAAATAAAAAAGAAGTTGCAAAAGATAGAAAGTTATAACTTAAAAGTCTAATTTGATTCGAAATTTGCAAAGCCGTTTGGTGGGCAACAAATCTCAAATTGTTGGCCAGGGTGTACACCTCATTGATAGCTTTCCTACGGTATATTATTTGTGCAAAACAGATAACCAGTTGTTATAGGCATTGGAAGCTATAGTGTGTTTAGGCCCTTTTTACCCAATCGAGGTCCTCTGGCCCGTATTTGTGCAATCCTGGCCACCTATTCATGAGTTATCCATAACCCATCCTATATCAAATACTATATGCAATATAGTTTTATATATGAACTCATATTGTTATATATGAAATGACAAATGTTATTGTAATGGAACCCACATATTTGGTGTTATACTATAACTAAATAAATAAAGATACAAATCTCTACATTGTAAATGTAAATTTGCATTAAATTAAATAATAGTAAGAACAAAGAGCACTAATTCAGGTTGTTAAAAACAGCGATCTTGGTTGCAAGTCACCCATAATCCGGAATGCTCGATCTGGAATGAAAAACATGGGGTGTTTCACTTTCTAGGTAGCGTTGGTCTAGATTGGCATGGATATAGGCCATGTGTACTGTAGGTGGCGCACCACAACTTAAAAAGTGGTCATGAGCTTTCACCAGTCTTGTCGAATCTATATTCCCAAATTTAACTCAAATTCAAAACTAAACCCCAGCCATTCCACGTAAGAAGCAAGATCCACCTGCTTTGATTTCTAAGGAGGCCACGTGATCAAGTGGGGCCATCTTTTCATATCACCATCTGATATGGGTGGGACACTGATGAGGTTTAAGAATAGCAAGTTTGGCTGTTGGTTACCATCACCAGACCAGATGACATAATTAAAAATCATATGGACAATGAAACTGCATTGATAATATAGAACAGTCATTTTACAGAACCAAATTAAGAATGAGAAACAAAGAGAGAAGAAAACAGAAACATACAAGACAAGGATGCTAGGAATGGTTGATGGGGTATGTGTTCTGGAACCTATTACCGCCTCATATGCGGCTTGAATCCCTTCCAAATATGAATCTCCTCGTCCAATCTGATACCACCAATGATCTTGTGCGCCAACTAACTTGTTTGCTGAATTGGAAAAACAGTAAGCAAAATTAGGATCAATGACGCACAAATGCACATACCTGTACATGTATGAGATATTAAACAGTGCTCAACAGATCGGTATTTCAAAATGGTGGGGCCCACCCATGAGTGATGGAATCATTATTTTGGCTAGGGAGCCATGGATTTGTGATCAACTAATAACAACCTCAATTGGACAATCCTAGTGGGCTTTTTCCATGTCGAGAGTTGGCTATATCATATATTTAGCTATCCATTTTCAAACCAAAAAAATCAGATGAATGGGATTTTCTGAAGGGGAGGGGTGCTTCTTGCAGCATAACCCATCAAATGGGACCCGTCAAAGGATGGGATGGATCAATGGAAGTGGGCCCCACCTGTATGGAATGTTTTCGCCAAATAGTAGAAGGACTTGAGAGCAATCGCTATATTTTCCTCATACACGTACAAGTGCTTGATATGATGAACAAGTATCATGAGCAAAAGAAGCAAAAAAAAACCATATGCTTATACGCATTGAACAATCAGGGAAATGGAATGTAGAGCACATGTACATTTGCAAGGGTACTGTGTGCATTCTGCAAAGAGACAGTTATGAGAAACAGACGATACCTCGCATAAACAGAATACCAAAGCCATTGGGTGCTGTGACCGATAGAAATCCTGTCTCCGGGGAGTTCTAAAGCTGCCTGCTCTCCTCCCAATGGAACAAATTTCCAAAAATGCTTGTACCTGACACCAAAAATCATTAGGAACTCACATAAGAGTGTGCGTAGTTATTTAGCTTAAGAAAATGCAAAAAATGAGTACATAAAGCAGTTTTATGTTATTTACTTTTCCTGTGAGGGACATTCATGGGCATTTATATCTCATAGTCAGATGTGGAATTCTTGAATTTATGAAAAAGAACAACTGCAAAAGCATTTGACCTTCAAAGATGCTTTCACTAATCAAGAACAAAAGTTGGGGGCTAAAAGAGACAGGCTCAATTGTAATGTTGAGCATGATTATGTTGACAAGTGAGGAGTGTTGGATTAACATATATCAGTAGGCTCCTTGTTATTCTCTGAATCTAAGTACAGTTTAAAGTGTGGCGGCTTTGCTTACTTGCAGGGATATGGTTCATTTGGTTGGAAAGGAACAATCCGTGCTTCCGGAATTGGGTGGGGTGATTTTCGAAGTTGTTTCATAGGGATAAATAAAATGGAATGGAATGGGCAATGGCATCAAAGGTTGTCAACTATTCTCCTTTTCAGAGGTGTTTCAAGTAAATGTTTACCTATTTGGGAATGGATCATCCAGTAGTTAAGGTTGTTTCGGACCTAAAGGGGTCAAAGGTTAGGGTCACCAAGGCACCTCGATTTATTTGTTTCTTCACTCCTTGATGCTCCAAGTCTTCATGTGTCTTCGGTCTTCAGCTTCCAAGGGCTCAACCAACTTACTAATACATTGACACATGTGATTGACAAACAAGTGCACTTACATCAAGCGTTGTCTAATATTATATTATATAGGTTGATTACAATAAACAATTTGGTTACAATCAATTAGTTTTGAAAAGGGGTCATCTGAACAAATGAAATAATAGCCAAGCAAAAAAAAAGTATGCATTAATTTCCATAAACATTTTTTAATATGGAAAACTAAGACCCCAATCTTTAGAATTTGATGCACAATTCAATTAAAGTAAGCACCATAATAAGGACGAGGCATGATTAACAGAAAAATTATTGGAAGTTTGATTTGTACCGAAACGGCTGAAATTGATGGCGACCTGATTCTCTAAACCTAAGAGGACCTTCGGCATTATCTTCAGAGTCCTTCATGTGGTTAAAGCACCTAGCAAGGTATGCACCTTGTTGAGCAGCAACCTGGAATTTCATGATTGTCAGAGAGTTTATTTTTTATATTCATATTCAGTGATTCTCCTCTCTTCTTTTCTATCAACAATGATAAAGCAAGGGAAAGAAAATGCCACGATATGGTTCTTCAGAAGAGGCCATTAATAACTAACATTCCACATTTATTAGATGCAACAGAAAATGTGAAGGCTACTCACAGGGACACATGCCAACATGAAACATATGTGAGAGAATCAAACCCCACCACATATGTTCTCTGGCCAAAAAATAAGCCAATCCACTAAGTGCCTGTTTGGAATGCGTGATTAGGTAGTATTGAATTGCATTAGGTGAAATTAACACCATTATTACACAATAATTATGTCTAGAAATACCATGGAATTTTGACCGTTCAATCCCACATTTGGGATCAAATTCTTCCTACAGGAAAAACACTGTATTAAGTGAAACTAGTGTTTGGTGGACCATGGAATTGTAATCAACTGACCAGATTTTACAAATGATGTCAGTCACCTATATGCATATTCAACTCGAGTATCATGTGTAAAGGGTGCATATGGATGGACGGTGTGAATAAAACACATGCATCAACATAGGGTCTACAAATGCAATGGATTTTGGATTCCATAAAAAATCCCATTGTTATCTCCTGCTGGGATTGGATGATATGATCCCCGAAATAATCCAATCCTTCCGATTAATTCCAAACACAGGATGAAATTTACATTAGACCAAATGCAATTCCATACCACCTAAT
This sequence comes from Magnolia sinica, assembly GCF_029962835.1. Taxonomy (NCBI): domain Eukaryota; kingdom Viridiplantae; phylum Streptophyta; class Magnoliopsida; order Magnoliales; family Magnoliaceae; genus Magnolia; species Magnolia sinica. Next base: position 2,792,705 of record NC_080573.1, on the reverse strand, counting down.
CCCATGTTCCAAACAGGCCCTAATTGGGTGGTCGTCACTTGTAATTTCAGGGTGAACCGCTAGTCAACATTTTCTAACTGTCCATTTTCTCCATACAGGAATGCCGACTAATTTAGCGAGCCCAAGAAACATGCTTGGTGGGTCCATTTGACTAATGACCCTCACATAGCAATACATGTGACATGCTGGCAAGTCTCATCTGGAAGCAACATATAAAAAAAAAAACTTCCTCACTAAATCCATAACTTCAATAAGAAGTTGATCAGAAAATCACCTGAGCAGTTGGAGGAAGATTCTTCATCTTTGAATCCACATGAGACAGAGCTGACCTGAACCCTTCAATATCTACCTCGATAGATTCTTTGCTCTCATTCCCTTTCGAATCATTCAACAGATCTAAAACATTGCGCATATGCTTCCTTTTCAAATAATGCTCCACTTGAGGGTACCTCACAAGAATATCGTCTATTACACCTTGGAATTCTTTAACAGTTAGGGTGCCAGATTTGTCTTTGTCCGCAACATTAAATATTGCTGAAATATCTTCCTAAAAGCATGTCGGCATGAGATGAAACACGTTAATATGTGATTAGTATGCTAGATTAGGAAGATATGTGAGAAAATGAATTGATTGCAGAAAGTATAATTTGGTATGGAAATTTCACAACCACCTATGTACAGAATTGCTCTTCACCATCAAATGCAATCATGGAGAGTATCTCCTTTCTACAGAATTGCTCTTCACCATCAAATGCAATCATGGAGAGTATCTCCTTTGAATTAAATAGGAACACTCAAAGAACTAGAATACCATGATTACTTTGTATGGGAGGGGAAGTCACAGATAAGCCACTAAAAGAAGGTCAAGAAAGTCTAGCTCCTTACAAGAGGCAAGTTGCGCTGAGAAGCTATAGTGTCAAGATGGATCCGGACACGTAGATTGTCCTAATGTGCCTGATGTCCTAAAACATCCCTCCATATATCTAGCTTTGCATTTATGCCTCTCTCATCTTGTCAATCAAAAAGGAAAAACTGCACAAAGTTTGTGAGTGGAACAATGTTCCCCCGTTAGGGAAGGGCCAAGCTCAACTTGTCTGCTTTGTTTTCTGAACAGTAGGCAACAAAAGCACTTGTCTACCTCAAGGGCCATTCATCCTGATTGGCATTGGCTCAGAATTTCAACCAAATTAATCTGTTCACATTGTGGACAGAATAAAATTGGAATCACATTAGGTGGGCTTCTGGTTTCCCCTCATTTCCAGCTCCAAATGCAAGTGGGAGAAAAACGAACACAAGGTGTTCTTATCCCGCTTGCAATTTGGGTAGAACACATCTATTCCACTGCAAATTAGTAAAATTTGAAACGGATCATAAGCAAGTCAGCACGGACTGCTTTAGTATCAGGAGGAAAGGACTAGCCCACCCACACACACGCACACACATATATATAGCCCAAGGTATTCCATAATGGTAACGGCAGCCGTAATGGCCATCACTGTTACCTTTACGATACAGGCTATAACGGCTGTTATGGTCTCTTTTTTATTGAAAAAAAAATCTAAAAAACATGTGTTGGCCCCATAATGGACTGTTATGGAGCCGGTACAACCTTTATGAGGGGTGTAACGGGCCATTACAGGGGCTGTAATGGCCGTTATAGATAATTTTTTTCCATGACGGCTCTTATGAACCCATAACTTGTAACGGTTGCCACCATTACCTTTACGGCCCCGTAACGGCCATTACCGCACACAATAATACTGCCTCATGTCTAGCTCAGCACATGTGTGCAAGAATCAAGATTCAAGCCATCCATTATGTAGACCAACCGTTTACACGGCCTGGTCCCACAAATGAGGTTAACCCACTCAGCCGATGAGCACAAAGTAGAGCAAATGGGCGGATAAAAATAGATGACCAGTTTGTCTTATATACTGTGCCCTACCTGATGAGTAGATTGGCCTGATTTTTAAACCAGGGCATCTACAAGGTTTGGCTCACACGATGGACATCTTGGACATACAAAGATTTGCCAGTTTTGCACATGTGGTAGCATTAGAGGGGCTGGGATCTACAGACGTGGAATTAGCATTTTATGTTTATGTACATTATAGCTTGTCTGGATGCGAGTCTATGACAAGCTTTTGATGCAATTGTTGCGTCAGATGATGATAACAGGCCTTTTCTTTGTTTTGTTGATGCTGTAAATTGATGATAGGGTCGCGTTTCGCGGCCGTTTCTGTTTCTCTTTCTAGCGTTTTAATGAAATCATCATCTTTCCCACAAATAAATAATAAACAAATAAAAAGATAACAGTCCAGTTCTTAAAAGCCTATAACAGATTATAGAAAAACAAGATAGCACAGTGCAGGCTTCACAGAAGAATGTGCATATAATCCAGCCTCATGAAATACAACTGCTCCATTGAGTGTACAAATCAAACAGCAAAAAGCTACACATACCATGATTTTGCGTTGATGTATTGTCGCACAATCACCAAGCGCATATATACCATCACATCCTTTGACTCGCAGCCATTCATCAGTTGTTAAAGCACGCTTATGTTTCTGCATATGTGAATCAATGCAAACTATAACTTAAAACAAATATGACAGCCTATGAAAGACACCAAATTAGTATCTGATTGATAAAATGACAGTAGCGAAAGTGCAAAAACATAGATACAGCAAGGTAGTTGGACAGGATCATAGGACTAGAGCAACGAACCTGACCAATGTCCTGCATAAAATCCATTAAAACAGGGCGGATCCGGATACCCGTGGACCAAACAATCATTCCGTATGGCATAGAATATATCTGCCCATTCACCTTTGCCCTGGTGGTAATGGCCTTATCAGACACACTTATAACCCGTTGTCCTGTTTGCACTTCAATACCATCTCTTTGGAACTTCCGTTCAGCAAACAAACTGATTCTTTCATCATACCTGCAAAAATAACACTTCTAAAAGAATGAGGACATTTTGGAAGGTAAAGAAATAAATAAGAAAGTGCTAATAGACAAGTAGATGCAAAAAAGAAAAACATAGCCAGCATAAAAGATGCAAATGGACTCACCTTTAGGGGGGGGGGGGAAGATTTACTATGAGGAAACTAGAGATAAATTTTGACTTAAGATTTTCTAATGACAAATAATGTGAAATTGCCATTGTGGAAGTTATCATTTTGCAGTGAGGTCATGTGGGCCCCACTAGAATCAAGATTTTTAAATGCTGCTTTAAAAGGGTTCCTGTCCAGACAACACCTCAAAAAGTTTTATTGCTAAAATAACATTAAAATTAAGAAATGTAGAGGAAATGAATACGATTGCTTGGATAAGAAACAGTCAGGCATTATAGTTGTCTCTCAGCTCATGATGAGGACATCAAACAAATCTAAAACAATGCATCGAAATAAAAATTTACATAGTGTAGGTTAGAAGACAAATGCTAACATCACGTACAGCAGCAAAACAAAAATATTCAAGAGAACTTTGAAGGTCAAAGAGGCTGAAGGTTCTATGTAACAAGTGTTTCGTGTTTCACGGTTTGCTACTGGGAGCTACCCAGATTTCTGAGCATGTTAACAATAATGAGGAATGCTGATCACACAACCTTTTGCATATATTATTGCACAAGAGTTGATATGGGGAGAAGTGGCGGAAGCATACAAGATCCAGACTCCTCATCTGGTGGCCCACACCATACAAAGGACATCCCTGAGAATCAGGTTGGTTGGATGATCCAGAGTGATTGATTTGAGGAAAAGAAATGACACTCGCCCATTTGCGCACCCTGCTTTTATCAAGCAGTTAGGATCATCCATTAGGCCTGATTTTTTTGGACCAAGACCAAATGTGCCCATGGAATTCATGTGGAAAGAAATACTTGCAATTAGCTTTTGTGCAATAACAATCTGTAAAGAACAGAAAAGGATATGAGAATATGTAATTACGTGTTCAAGATATGATCCCCTGACTGGATAACTGTTATTTTTACTAAATTTTGAACTGTGGGATACATCTTGACCAAGTCCTCACAAACGAAATCATGCAACTCCGCAGCAAATTCCACTCCAGTCGGACCTCCGCCAACAATTATAAAATGGAGAGCTGTCTTCCTCTCTTCCTCACTGAGGTTTGGAAGGCTGGCTCTTTCAAAGCAATCAATAACACTCCTACGGATCTTCTGAGCATCCTCTATATCCTGCATGAAAATGCACATTGTCGAGAAGAAAATGAAGAACTTCATGCACTGTATAAGGATGCAAGATGCAACTTATTGCTAGAGGCCAGATCTATTTACTAAATGGTAGCAACCCTACAAATGATAAGGATGGTGAATGTGTCAATCAATGCACATCAAATGGGCATTGGTCAAATGCAGTAGGGATTAGCTGTTTCTAACCATTCGATCTATAGATTTTTTTTTCCTTGAAACATTGCTTCAAATTTTTCTTGGCCATCAATAGATGGGGTATTGAATGGATAGTTATGAACTTGAAATCAGCACAATTTCTGGTCTGCTGCATCCAAGGGATGGTGCAGTAATTGAACAGACTGGATCTTAACCAAAGTGCACCAATCACAGTTTTGACACCATTTACTAAATGATACATGTCCAAGATATTAATGGCATCATATAAAGAAATTTCAGAATATCAATGGCAGTCCTATAAACAAGAGAGAAGATGGTACTTGAGCAGTATATCATTTGAAAAGGCGATGAATAGAACTTTACCTTCAGAAAATGGCAGTGCTCCTTCACACCAGGAATGTTCAATGTACTTGCCAGAGCTCCTATTGCTATCACCAAGTAGTCATAGTCTAAAAGAAATTCTTCTTTCCCTTCCACAATTATTCTATCATTAGAACGGCAATGAACTCTTTTGTTTGCAGCATCAATCTTGACACATTCGGCTTCCCAAAACTGAATTTCTCCATTTTTCTGCAAGTTCAGAAGGACAAGTAGTATGCTCTTTCAGTAACTAGACTATTAATTTGCTTCTCTTAGGGCCTGTTTGGTTTTCCAATTACAACGGTAAATGGCTGTAAATGGGTAATGATTATTTACTTTTGTAATTGTGTGGTGACATCACTTAGATGTGACTGCAATGATAATTTTGCTACATTGATTGTTTCACCCAGAAATCACTGTAAAAATGGTAGTTGTATAGTGTGAAAATATAATAATCACAATTTACTTTACCTAGTTCCTTTATATGTGTATTTGACTCTCGATTTATGAGTCATAAACTCATAATTCCTATTTAAACAAACACTTGGAAATGATAATGATGGCTCATTTACTTTGCATTTCATAGGAAATTGGAAAACCAAACAGGCCCTTAGATGAACGGGTCATCATCATCATTAAGCCGTATCCCAACTTGTTGTTTTTAATCAACCTATGACCAACTAGATAGCACTTGACTGTAATCAACCTATGTAACAGTCTATTACATTGCACCCGTGGGAGTTTATGTTGTTATTGCCGGTCCCCAGCCTGGATAAAGGAGGTGGTTGAGTCAGATTGGTAGCCAACATCAAACTTATGCCATAACTTCCCAACATGAATATGAAGAAGCAGCGATTCTCAAAAACTCAGGAAGTTGGTGATGTGGGAGCATCTTGGTGTGATTCCAATGATGCATTGTATTTCCACATTGGGGTGGGGTGGTCAACGAGGTGAGGTCTGTGAGATGCAGAATGGCCACGGGGTGTGGCCCACTGTGGGACCGTGCGATTCGGTGACCCATGCGAAGTGGGGGTTGCCCACGGGGAGATCTCGCTTGGGTTTGCTTGGGAGGGCCTACATATAAGGATAAACTGGTTCTTCCCCATCAGTTCTGGAGCTTTTGGTGCATTGGTCGATTGTTCGCTATCAGTAGGAGGGCCTATGAAGCATCTAATATGGAAGTAAATTAGATAATTTAAACTAGGGTTATGCTAGTGTACCCACCTTCATGGGAATGTCAATGTTCCCAAAGGTTTTGAATGACACGTGGGATGCCCAATCATCAATCGGTATGGTTCATTCATAATTCCATTGGAAGCAAGCCATGGTGAAAGAATCATGCCGATCAGATGATCCTAACCTTCGAATGGAACCAATTTGCTAAACTGTCCATTGTTTACAAACCATAGATCACATGGTTATAATCATCAAACCGAAGTGCTACTTTGTTATCATAAGCAATACAAAATGGGATATATCAAGTAGATGTTTCAAGATGATGATTGGACCTATTTTGTTTCTCCACTCAATTTTGGCCGTCCATTTTCTATGCAACTGATCGGATGTTTAGGATCATTTAATTGGTGTAATTTTGCATCACACGATGGCTTGCTCATAGTTATATGAATGAATGAAGGGTTCAAATTGGTAATACGTCATCCCATGCATCATCTAAAAGCTTTGGGGACGTTGACATTTTCTCCATGAAGGTTGGAACATTAGCAAATCCCTTTTAAGTGATTTGGGATGGCCAATCATCAATGCAGACAGTCCATTCATTTCCTACCACCATTGGCAATCCATAATGCAAAAATCACAACAATTGGATGATGCTACCCATCCAATCAATACTATGGATAATGACATTCAAGATTGAGTAGAGAAACAAAATAGGTCCACATAATCTTGAAGTATCTACTTAATAGAGCCCACCTTGATCACTTACGATTCCTAAGGTGCCATTTGATAAACTGAAAAATAAGATCTGAAAATTAAGAGTTGATTTGTAATTTTGAAATAATTTTAGTCATCAGTGAAAAGAAATATTAATGCATCACTACTTTCAGCATTAAGTGAAGGGAGGGGAGCTGAAAAAAGTCCCATATTTTCTTTGAAAAATAATTTAAGTACTTAATAATCTAGATTTTCTAAATGATCCAAGTCGTATAAGTGCTAAAAATAAACGATGAGTGCTGAAAAGAAGTTTTATCAAAAGGCACTTGAGAATCATATTGGTTAGATACTGATTTGATAGAACATGGGAATTAATCCCTTTATTCCATAGCCCAGGCCCCACATCCCATGGGTTAGGACCTCAGCCAAACCCCCCTCGTGGGCCTCACATTACACGGGTTCTGCCTCACACAGGCCGCCCACCTCAAGTGTGCCCCTGCATCCCACAGACAACTTCACTCGAGCCCAGTGTGAAAATGCCCCTGCATTACATCTTTTTTGCAATTTTTTTCATTCCTAAATATATAAATATGTCTATTTTATCATCTCCACAAGTTTCGTTGAAAAACCCCCACCGTTTTCCCAATGTTTCCACAATGTTTCACTCAGTCAGTGATACATTTCCGGGTATCCGCGTAACATCAGCAATATCGATACATTTTTCAATATCACCAGCCAGCAATACTCGTAACAAATAACGATATTGATACTATGAACACGTACCACTAATAGGTGGATCCCACGGGTTTTTCTTTCTAAATCCCTCTTTCAGTTTTCTTTGGATGATTTTTTTAAAAAAATAATAATAATTCAAAGAGGATTAAGATATGTGAGAGAGATGGTATGTGATAGGGATAAGCCCGCTCTCATCCAAACTCCTTCCACATCCTTCCCGATCCCTCCCTCTATAAAAAGGAAGGCATTCTTTCATTAAAACCATCCCAAAACAGGATTGTTCCCAGAGAGAAAATGTATAGTAATTATAACCATTTGTCCATCAAGCCCACCTCTAGAGAATCTAAGCCATTAATCATAATCCGGGGGCCATGCTAACTATAGAATTAGAGAGGTGATAAGATCCTTGCGACTCCCATTAGTTGTTAAGCAGACCACTGGACATAGACGTTCATCTTCGGATTTGTGCAAAGGTCCCATTATCGTTTATATCAAGCCAACCATCAAGATCTCAATCACTTATTCAGCAGGACACACCAATATGGGCCATGGCCCAAACATAGGCTGCTTGGACAATCTTGCATGCTAGACATCAGCAAACAAAACTACCACTGGATATTTTTGAGCCATGTTCCAATGGAGCAGTTAGGATCATGAGATTGGCCTAATTTTCAGCCAATGCCCCATTGGAAGTGTGAAATTAGCATTCCTCCATTACAAGATACTAAAGAATGTCTTATTGACTAACCTAGTAGTCATTACCTTTTTTATAATGTTACGGATAGGCTCAACAATGCTACGCGCTTCCACTGTACCACATGTAACACTCGGCAAAAGAGGCGTAAATGCAAAATAATTAAGGGGCGACACCACCTGAATGTCATACAATGAGCTGTCCAGATTTTTCAAGAAGGTTGTGCCAGCCCATCCGGTTCCAAGCACTACCACCCTCTTCTTCTTGGGTTCCACTTGAGACAAATCAACACTAGTATCGCTGTATAGTTTTGACTCGGAATATGCCACAAGACCTCCAGTACTGCAATAGGTTTTTTTTTTTTTTTAAAAAAAAAACATTGTAAACTTAGAAAGGAGGATGGATATGATAGATTGCTAAGGAAAATACATCTTATGCATGATAACAATCAAATTCAAATGAATGTTCAATCTCTTTATGTCAAACCAACATCTACTTCTTTCTTCTCTCAGTGAAATACTGAATAACTAGACAGTGTGGAAGTAAAACAGCAAATAGCTTATGGCTACATTTGGATCACAAACTTCTGAAAGTCCAGAGTTTCAAAGAACTGCAATTTTGCGGCCCATGCAGAGAGCCCACACAAAATCAAGTAGTTGTTTCTGGGTTTTGGAGAGAGTCTTGACTTCTTTATTTTTTAGGAGCTACCCCATAAAATTACAAGCCAATGTTTGCATGTAGGCATGGGCCCCACAAGATCCTATTTGCTTGAAATCTGAGTTACTGAATATGTTTTGTCCAAATGTAGCCTAGATATGTTAGTTGCGAATGCAGTAGAATAATTTGTTTCACCATCACACCTTATTTCTTTGTTGACTCACCTGATTTTCAGGTTGTGTATCTAATTACAATTCTAAAAAGACACCTATCTAACATAAATTGTTTTTCTGGTTGTTCCATCACAGCTAACCATTCAAACTCCCAGGTATTTCAACATCTAATGAGGTAAATTACATTCAAAAGTCATTTTTTATTTAAAATTGTACCTGAAATGTAAACAACTTGGTTTTTCCAATAGGAAGAGTAAAAGAGAAAGGACGGCGCAAGACTTGGGTGTGGTTCTCTCAAGAAAATGACCTTTGGTATCTTTTTCTAGCCCCTTATCAGCTGTTATCAGGAGAGAAGAAATCACTCCATTTCCTAAGATTAGAGGTTTAGATCTACTTCTTGGTAATAGTGATTGGAGGAGACATCATCGTTGTTTAAAAAATAGTATGAATGTCTACTTCCCTCCAAAATCAAATTAGCCACCACACCAATATATGACGGAGTTGAACCAATTTCAGTCCCCAGGTGTTGCTCTCAGAAACCACTACTTAAATCCATCGTACTATCTAATTTGAATTCCTCGATGCCTCTATAGATCAGACAATCAGAAAAAAAAAACAAATTATTCGGGCAATCCAAATAGTCCGATCTGTAGGAAAGTAGAGTGTGTGCATGTGTTTTCCTTTGTGGGTATGTGTATATGCTTTGTTGTTCCCTCCAGAAACCATTTTTTTACGTCGATTAGAGTTATAAAATATCAGTTGTGAGAGGAGGAGAATTCTCTACACACCAAGACCTCTTTTGTTGTCCTTCCTGCTTCTTTTCTCCAACCATGTAATTGATTACATGGTATGAGAGTAAGGTTAATTGATCTCCAACCTTCATCTTCATTTACATGATCAATGGGCACCAAATGGACAGTTGAAAGAAGAATGTCAACAGTTCAAGTTTATAGCAGCAAACATCCATCAATCCAACAGTTGGACCATTCAATCAGTGTGATTTTTGGACTGTATGCCCAATAGGTCAAGATGAGGGAAAGTAAACTTCAATGGTTTTGCTCATGTACAAAGGAGACCAAGAACTGGGCTGGTTAGAAGGAGCAAGTTTGTATAAGTCGAAGGCTCCAAAAGGGCAAGGGGAAGACCCAAAAGGATGTGGGTAGAGGTAATGTTGTTAAAATCTTATGATTTATGATAAACGATATACGATTTGAGTCGAATCTTAAGCAAAAATGATTTGAATGCCACCTTGAATCCCTTTTTATATGAATCCTACTATTCTATGATTTGAATCCTAAGATTTACAATTCAAATCCTGATTTACGATTTAAATTACACTTTTTTCTTCTATTTTATGCTTCACTTGGCTTTCATTTTATGTTTTTTAATTGGTGAGGGCTTTAAGAATTGTTCAAAAAAAGTAAATTATTTTATTTATTCTTTACAAGAGATTAAATTATATATACCCTTCAACGTTAAATCACAAAGCTTTTTCAAGACTTCTTAATTAGTCAAAATACCAAATTGATGTATGACTTATCTGAAATGTTGTATAGATGGTTACAATCATGTTGACTTATATGCATTGAGGAATAATGTTTAGAAACCAAAATATCTTTTTTTCGTCGGTCTACCGCATCCAATGCCGCTTTCCCAACGTTGTTCTACATTAATGAAAGGTACCAAGAACATACATTATCAAAGGGTTTGAGTACCCATAGGTGGTGAAATTCCATTAGCGTGAGTGCATGTGCGTGTGTAAAAAAAAAAAAAAAACATACATTATCAAAGGATCCTTGTATTATTTTTAAGGGAAATTTATTGAAAGACAAAAATAAATAAATAAAGGAAAGATAAGAATCCTTTAACACTACCATGACATGACATGGTATTACTTGGTGCATATTGATGGCAGAAGGATGATTGATGAGTTTTACTTTATTTTTTTCTGAGTTATATTTTTTTCAAAATTTTTTAGTGAAAATTGTAAAAAAAATCTTAAGAATTACACTTTGATATGATTCAACTCTGTTTACGATTTGCAGTAGGATAACGATTTTGATAACATTGGGCGGAGGTAGTAGCTAAACACTTGCTGACCTGGCCTAATTGAAGTTTGGCCTTTGATAGAGTGGAATGGCAGAAAAGGACTTAAGTATTCAATTAGTTGGGATAAGGCTTAGATGATGATGACGATGCCCAATCCACGGTGGGGCCCACAACTTGTTCAGTGTGGATTGGCATACATGTGTACTGCACAAATAATGAGCATGAACACAAATTGTATAGAGCCCACCATGGTGTTTGTGAGAAATCCACCGTCCATCCATTTTTCCAGCACATTTGTGGCGGATCCACAACTCAAGTTTTGCCACATGAGAGGAGGGATTGAACGACCACCATTGAAACAGTCTTCAGGCCACAGAAGTTTTGTATCAGGCTAAGCTTTTTGTGTTTTCATTTCAACCCAGTGGGAATGACCTTATAAATAGTTTAGATGGCATATATAACATCAAGGTGGACCTAGCAAGGTTTCAACGGTAGTCATTTCTTTCCCACATTTTCCTCTCGTTTGGCCCACTTGAGTTTTGCATCAATTTCATATTTGGTCCCATCTTCTAAAATGAGTTAGTAAAACGGATGGATGGGGTGGATTTCTTACAAACATCACCGTAGGCCCCACCTAGCTTCCAGGCAATCCGCATCTAGTGGGAAACGGATTGGCTACTCCCCCTGCCACCGGCCCCGTGGCTGATGGTCGGTGCTCTGTGGGCCCCACCATGATGTATGTGTTTCATCCATTCCGTTCATCCATTTTTACAGATCATTTTAGATCGTAATACCAAAAATGAGAGGGATATAATATCAGGTGGACCACACCACAGGAAAACAATAGTAATTGGATATCCACCATTAAAATCCTCCTAAGGCCCACTGTACTGTTTATTTGACATCCAATCTGTTGATTAGGTCATTCCGGCCCAGATGAAGGGAAAAAAACAAAGATCAGCTTGCTCCAAAACTTTTATGGCCCCCAAAGGTTTTTAATGGTCGATGCTCATTCAACACTGTTTCCTGTAATGTGGTCCACTTGAGATTGAGATATATCTCATTTTTGGTCTGATAGCATAAAATGATCTGGAAAAAGAGATTGACGGAATGAATGAAATACTTACATCATGATGGGGCCCACAGAGCACTGACCACCAGCCATTGGCTGGTGGCAGGGGGAGTAGCCAATCCGTTTCCCATCCAGTGAGCATGCTTTAAAAAGGTACACGCAACGGCCGTTAGTAACGGTAACGACTGAGACCCATTTCGACATACGGGCCAACAACGTTTCACAACGGGCCAGGTGTCCAAACCCAGCCCGCATTGTTCAACAACATAGGCTCGAGTCCGACTGGATTGTTTCTCAAATCGGAACATCGGGAGAGACGCAGACGTGTTTAATAGGGCTGTCAGCGGGTCGGGCCTGGGGTTGGTCTTGGTTTCGGTCCGGGCCGTCGGGACGGCCTGAGTCAAAATTCTGATTTTACAGCCTGAGCCCGGCCCATTGACACCCCTACTGTTTATTGCTCGCTGCCGCAAGGGTAATCAGGGCGTGTGGTTGGTTCGGTTGTTCGCGAGAATGGCGTTAGATTCGAGGCCGAAAATCCAACGGTTTTGCCGGAGGTGATCGGAGGAGCTTGTAAGATGAGAGAGATGGATGCGTGGGTTGGACTGTGGAAGACGCGTGGACGTGGGTTCGGAGACGGGAGAGAGTAGCAAGTAACCGTACGCGGTTTGGCTAGTGACGGTCGCTGCCCTGTGGGCCCCATCATGATGTATGGGTTTTATCCACACTGTCCATCCATTTTTTTCAGATCATTTTAGGACTTGATGCCAAAAATTAGACATATCTAAATCCCAAGTGGACCACACCATAGAAAAAAAGTAGCTATTGAATGTCCACCATTAAAAACCTCCTAGGCCCACTGTAACGTTTTTTTGACATCCAACCTGCAGGTCTATACAGGCCTTGACGAAAAGGGAAAAAGAAATATCAGCTTGATCCAAAACTTTTGCGACCCAACCGGATGTTTGGAATGACCGATGTTCAATCAACACCATCCGATGTGATCCAATTGACATTTGAATCAATCTCATTTTTTAGATCATATTATAAAATGATCTAAAAATGATTAGACACGTGGATAAAACACATATATCATGGTAGGGTTTACAGAGCACCACCGGCCGATTGGCCAATGACATGGTCACTAGCCAACCTACATCCCAAGCAACCTAGGTGCTGGCCGGCTGTGATGTTTATGTGAAATCCACCTGGACCACTGGGTGAATCACCTTGTTTTAATCCAGTGCCTAAATATCATCCCATAATACTGTTAGTGTAATGACCCGACCAACATTGTATAATATTGTCCGCTTTGAGTTTCACTGAACCTGGGCGGTTTTATACTCAAGTTTTCTCTAAAAGGCCTCGTACAAGGAAGGTACTAACCACACATATAACCACCATTATTTCGGACAGCGCTTCCAATGTGGGACAAGTTTAACCCCACTGCGTACACAGTAGCCTGTCAACCACTAGTAGCTCGCCCAGGTTCTTAGGCCCTACCCACATCAGCGTCTTCCAACGTGTGCCCGCCCACATGTGCAACATTTGCGACCCCACCGGATGTTTGGAATGACCGGCGTTCAATCAACACTATCCGATGTGATCCAATTGAGATTTGAATCAATCTCATTTTTTTAGATCATATTATAAAATGATCTAAAAATGATTAGTCAACTTGGATAAAACACATATATCGAACGGTGGAGTTTTTCCTCCAAAGATGCTATGTGATTTTCCCTTCACAGGAAAAAACTTTTCAATATATCAACGTAATCAAACAAAAGTAAAAGAAATTACAGTCGGTCATTAAGAACAATAATAAGAATGTTTCTTTTAAAAGACCGGCTTGTCTTGTATGAGCATAAACTTACGTTATAATTAAGAAATTGTTGCTATCAAATTATCGTATAGATAAATTGAGCTAAGATAAATTGACAGATTAAATTTGTTTATTGGATTTAGTTACTTATATTTTTTTCTCTGTTAATTTTTTTAACCATTTATATATTTCTTTTGTAGTTATTCTTCAAACATTTTTCTTTTTTATTGGACAGTTATAGCAATTGTGGCGTTGCCATTTAAATCCTTCTTTAATTACGTTTTTCATTTTGAATGTTCTATCTTCTTTAGGACAAGCTCTATCCTTCTTATTTATAACTTACTCTTCGACTGCTTTTTACGTTTGAATGTCTTGGCCGTACTGCTTTATTGATCACTTGATAACATGCATTATTAAATCGATGCCAACTATGACTCCAAAAAAGGCACTCCAAATACCTTAAAAAAAATTTTCATAAACATCTCATCTCTTATGTAATGTCACATGTTGCTTTCTTATTAGCTTTTCCCCTGACAGTCAAAAATAAAGTATAACATATTCACATACCACAAAGTTGGAAACAACATATAAGCCAATCATCACACTCTAAATTGTTTCTCTGATTTTCACCCACCTAAATCAAGCATGTTCTTGAGTTTAGGGAACCATGCTTAAATGTTTGTTTGGCACCTAATGGTTGGAGTAGATTTCATATAATCATCAAGATAGGTCACGTAAAAATTAAGAGTGAACATCTATCATCATTGTATCCCCAAGTATGAATAACATGAATAATAGGTCAATCTGATTTTTTAACCCTTTGTCTAATGTTAAATTACACATCTAACAGTAGCAGTTGATTTCAAATCAACATCACGGGGGCTTTCCCATTTTATGGAGGCCCACCCTTAATATTTGATGGGCCCACCATGATGTCTATTTGAAAGCCACTCCTGCAATTATAATCCCACGTTCTCCCCTTGTGATTCATGTGGGGGAATAGTCGAGAGAGAGATTCATCTTTTTTTCTTACGTGGCCAACTATGATGACTATATGAAATCCACTCAAACCATTAAATATCACACCAAAATTCAAGTATTGAGCTGAGAAATCAGACCATAAGTGATTCATACGGAACGCAATAAGAGAAACTATTTAGAGGGTGAGTGTTGTTCCATTGTTTCCAATTGTGTGATACACATGAATCATGGACGGTGTTGACATTTTAGCCCTGGGTGTAAAATGTGGTTAAGCACCTAGTAATGGGTGCGGGATTCACATAAACATTACAAAGGGCCCACTCAAGCCAGAGATCACTAGTCATTGTAAATTGTTGGTTTTAAGCCAGAGCCCAGCCATTGGCCCCATATATACTTTAGCCAGAGGCTCACAAGAAGTGGGTCAGGCTCGAAAACCTGATGGACCAGCCGCCAGCCCATTGACAGCCCAATCCGTAATGGGCCTGTAAGCATCAATACATTTTCTTCCTTTAATATAAATTTTGACCGTTACAGAGATCGTTACAGGCCCATTTGATCAATTGTGATTTAAAGATAACTCCCCCATCTACAGTCCAGCCCACCATTTGAACGCTCTAGAATGACATACATGCAGAGGATGAAAACAATATTAGGCTATTAGGCAGTTAAGTGCCAATTCACTGCCCTTCCATCATAAACCTACGATCACCAATTGAGCGTGATTTTCAGTGTGGCCCACAATTTTGGTAGCTTGGATAGATATACATATGTGTTCTACATATATAGTGGGCATCCATGGATATACATTGATCGAATACCAACCATCCATCCGATATCCTCTGATCAGACGGTGGAGATGACCTGATCAGTGTGATTCAAGGGGCATTCCCCCATCTGCACTTGGATCCACGGTTTGAACGCTCTAGATTGACGTATGCACGGAGGATGTACAACAACATTAGACACTTAAAGCTCCTATCCTCTGTCCTTGGATCGAAAACCTACTATCACCTAATCAGCTTGATCTTCTGTGGGGCCCGCAAGTGGAATGATCTGCATTGACTTCCACGTCCACTATCTATTATGGCAGAGTATAATCAAATTCGTACAAATTAACAATGATGACATAAAAATTGAAACATACTATATATATATATCAGAATGCTGTGAAATGGAAGCTACAAGAAGAGATGGAATGGAAATTGGCTTCTAAAATTTCAAATGAATCGAAACCGAAGATGGATTTTTATGTACGTTAGGATAGAAATTTAAATAAAAACGAAAGATTAAAAAAATTACTTGACAGCGAAGAGAAGGGTAAGCTTAGAGAATTGAAAAGCGCGTGTAGATCGATCGAAGAAGGAAAAGAAACGCATTTTCAGATATGAATGAGAGAGAGAGAGAGAGAACTCCGTTTACTGTCCGTTGGTTGCTACGAATATTTATGCCGCCCGACCGCACGCAACCGTACGCAACTTTGCGTGTAACCGGGGTTATGTAACCGGAAGCGGCCTGTGACCCCGGGCACATCGAAATACCTGTGCCCGGGGCGGTGTGGGGCCCACAGAGATTTCCACGACAAATCCACTTCGTCCATATGTTTTAAAAGACCATAATTGGATAGGATTTTAAAAATCATGCAGATCAAAAGGTCATGTGAGCCACATTAGTGAAACAGTGGGAACAGAAACATCCACCGTTGAAATCTAGCTGACTATGATGTTCATATCCCATCCAAACCGTTCATATGGTTATTACCACTCACATAAACTGTAGGAAAAATATCATACTGATACAAAACTGTCACCCCAGGCGTTCAATCCCCAACGTTTCGTCTGATATAGCCCACATGAGTTTTGGATCTTCCTGATTTGTAGAATCCTCGTGACCTTTTAAAATGGATGGACGGAGTGGATTTATCACAGACATCTCTCCGAGCCCCATACAACTCATAGGCAATCCGCTTCCTATGTAACCCCCGTAAACACAAGCTCCGTATGCCTACTGATGTTTTTGTTACATCCACTCCGTACATTCGTTCTACACCATACAGACGCGAGTAAAATCCAAAAATCAAGTACGCCACGTTGGGGATGGAAATAGCCATTGTTAATTCTCACATGCAGGAAGAGAAAACATAAATGTACGCGTGATTGTCCGGGTATGTCAGGGTTTGTTCAACTTAATGATATTCACTGAATTGGTTGACACCCGCTGGGATGAAAAGATTGGTGAATGGATATGAACCAGAGTTCTCTCAAGTAGATCACCAATTGCTTGATTTGATGCTCACCGTATTTAAGTAATTTGAGCACGGAGAGGGGTTAGCCATCACAAATAAGTTCTTTTTACCTTGTACTAATGATAACGGAATCATAGTTTTAAGAACATTTTATTTTATACGTATATCATGTGGTATTTCTCAATCACGATAGAAGATTTGCACGTGATAGAATAAACACTACCATAAATACAATCAATATTTATTAATGTATTGGCCTTGTTGCAACTTTCGTGCTTTTATAATATAATCGAAGTGTAAAAATAAGATAAATACCTAATGCCCTTGTTGGAACAAACGACTGATATTTAATCTTTTAATATGACGGGGGTATAAATAGTTGAATTAGAACTCAAATGGACATGAGAATTTGATAACTTAAGATTACAAATATTGAATCTACTCCTAAAATAAACATTCTTCAGTGAGAGTTGCTGGGCAATAGTAAACTAAAATAGAAAAAGTAAAATATGTATGAATGTAAAGTAAACATGCAGATAAATGTACTCGTCTGGCCTCAAACTCTTCTTCTTATCTTCATTTTATAGCTTTCTCAAGGCGTTGAAAGCCCATCATTGGGCTTAAAGGTCATTTGGAATGCTTCATGCGTACTTTCTGAATATGCAACATTTTCCTCTACAAACCACCGTTCACTTTAAAAAGAAAGTACTCCAGACTTGTTAGCTTCTCAAATCTTCTTTCCATAGCGGATCCTCCACAAAGATGATCATGGCCCATTAAAGATTTGGCCTGGTGCCCCCAAAGCTCCCATGATGAAGGCAATTAGACCAAGGTCCAAGAAATTCAAGGGTTGATCAGTTTTGAACATGGTTATTCGACATCTCCCGATGGCTCACCTCATCAACTTCAAGGTGTTGGTCGATTCAGATCAAATATCTCCTTCATTTAATCACCTAGAACGATGATGGCTTGGAGTGTTTGAGTAATTTGACCCCTGATATTGATATATCATTTGGATAGATCAGATTTTCCATTCTCTTGATTCTGATCATCGTGTAAAATGAAACTTAATATATTTTCAACTGTCTTTTTATAATTCAAGTATGGGACTATATCTAAGTTGGTTTGTATGCTGAATATACCTCTCGGTCTTCATGATCTTCCATATCATTGTTGGTTCTCCAAATGTCTCTAGAAAATTTTTTCATTTTAAAAGGATTAGTAAAGGCGATCTCGCGGATGATATCATATCTAGTTGTAATATAAGATATACTTGTCCAGCGGGTCTTTTATAGTCATGCCTAGCACGTCCTTCATTTAATGGGCACACTAATCATAATCATATGGCACATGATATTTCGTCCCCATAAAGGGCTTGATAAAAGTCTCTACCATTACAATAATGACCAAACATGAGTGCAAGTATAATTCTGACTGTGCCAAACATATAATGTCTCCACATGACATATTTTCATTGGTGGGCACCCAAAATGGGTATAAATAGTTATACCAACGTTTTTTCTAGTGTGGATTGCTTTAGTTCTGCATCTCAATCCTACTCCATGCCCTGTCTTAAAATAATGCGATGAAACAGATGAACAGAGTAGATATAACACATTTTATCTTTTGGGAAAGCAGCTAGTCCTGCAAATTTTATCTTTCAAAAAAATCTTCACATAAAAGGTTTTATGCCAATCTCATGTATGATACGAATCTCATGTACAATACCATTGCATGTCCCAGTGATTTTGATATTCTACCCATATGAAACAATGGCAAGGAAAGATACCTCGTTTCAACACTGAGGTCTTGGCATCAATTCCCCAATGGGGGTGGCTAACAGTGAAGTGTGATGTGACTGATACTAACAAGCTAACAATAAGCTAACAATAAAAAAGGTCGACGTACCTGACGCAAAGATACAGCCGAATTTCTCCCACAAACAAAACTTGAAGAGTTGAATCACGACACACGTAATCGTGCGAGATACGTGTGAACTATCCAAAAAGTCTGTTTGGATTAAAGAGGTCCATTCGTACCAAATCGAAGCTCAATCCTCACTTGACAGACCCATGCCCTCTCGGCAACTCAGAAATGGCCGAATTAGTCCAAGTATTTCCATTAATTCTTAATATTGGATGAAATTTATAACCCACCGAATACAATTCAATACCACCTAATCCTAATGTTGGAAAAAATAAAAAAAAACAAATGATTTGTGAATCTTTATGCATGGCGGGTTAGAATTAAAATTTTATGAAATTCAAAATTTGAATTGGACAAGGTGAGATTGAAACCCTATAAAAAAACATTTGGTATATTAAATTTTAGCTAAGAAAGGATATCATTTTTAATATCTAAAATAATATGCATGTGTAATATGTTAAATAATGATTGTAATACGCCCATTAAAAGCTATGCGTTATCTAAAATAAGAAAATTCTAAACTTTTGATGGCTTATAATAATGGCCCATTAATTTTATAGTTCAAGCAGAATCCCATGTGTCAAAAAAACTAATTTAATAGTTGAAACCTACTATGAAGATGTCGTGGCCTATAAATCATGCCAATCCATATGACGGCTGAAAGTGTATGTTTTCGTTTGCAATGCGATAATAATTTATAGGTGGAACGTAGATATACTCAAGCGGATTAGCTGTAACACGGGTGTTACTACAATTGTGTGGGACCCACCTTGAAGTAGTACATACACACCATCCTTCTTTTACCTAAAAACCTTAAAAAGATCCAAATCTCAGGTGGACCATAACACTAGAAACAGAGATGAATAATCATTAAAAAAAAAATTTAGAGGCCCACAAGTTTTGGATGAAGCTGATCTTTGTATTTTCTCTTCATCTGGGTCTTCTTGACATTATCAAGAGGCTGGTTGGGAAATAAACATTACGAAATCCATACAATGGCGCTTTGGAATTTTTTAATGGTGAGACACTCAATCACCACCGTTTCCTATGGTGTCGTCCACCTGAGATTTGGATCTAAAAGGTACTAAAAGGTACGAGGCATTCATAACCCACCCCAAGAAGCTTATAGAGGACCGTTGAATCATCCACTGTTTCCCATGGTGTGGAACAGTTAAAATAAAGGAGCAGATCTGAGGGGCAACATGATAAAACACACATCATAATGGGGCCTATATCACCCAATAAATAAACACACCAACACTGGGGATGGTGTTGGGAACACGACATGCTCAGCGTCCTTATAAAGGATATGTTCCTAAGTACTGACAAATGCAAGCCCAAGTGATGGGCTACATTGATTATTTTTCCATGATACAAAGTTGCATAAATGTTACATTAAACAATGTACAATTGATGAAATTTTCAGTTCGAGTAGACAAATGCACCCACTAAATGCAAAAATTTTATAGAGTTGAGAGATCCACTTCCCTCAACTTTATATAACCCACTCGACCACAAGTCTAAAAATTATAGAAGGTAAGATTATTTCATCAATCATGGATGAGATACATTAAGAATACTTTCCAACCTAAACATCCATGACCTAGACATTATCCATAACAGAAATGGACAATGGTCTACTGCAGGCACCTGGACAATTTATTCGCTGCAACAAAATCAATATCAGAATTGTATTGTAAAAATCAGCAATGCCATCTGAAGTTTAAAATCTATGGATCTTTGTAGTACAAGGATACCTTGCATCTGAAGAAAAAGTGGCATCAAGAAAGATGAAAAACAAAGAGGGCTTTGGACTAGATAATTTTGGTTAAAAAAGGAACAGGACAAATTATGAGAAAATCATTATTCATTACTGCAAAAGAAAAGGATGTCCACATGAACTTTTAGAGAGAAGCTTTTTGATAGGGTGGGTGTTGGGAAAGGAAGGGGCATTCGGAGAATGTATTGACATTATTAAATATATTTATTGGGGGCAGCTATAAATGTTGCTAATTCAATGTCCTGAAATGAGATCGGGTTACATTTTATCTGTTTTGGGGACATTTGACACTTTCTTTCTAATTCAAATAGAACAGTTGAACATTTCATCTTCAACAATTCAATTCATATTTAGATTGTTGAATAAGCACGTTTTTGGTTTATGATGCATCTAAATAAAAATCAGCCATAGAACTAGTTTTGATTGAATTAATTAGCCATAGGAAACCAATTTCAAATCCCCAAAAAATCAAGTGAATAGGATAGCGAACAAGTAGTTTCGCATGGCCGGAAACTAATTATTAACATGGGGCCACATGAGAGCCTAAATTTCAGGGCACACTTGGTGGGACTCACCAAATTGAAGGTTGGGTATTAAGTAAGAAAACAAAAATCAAGAATTGGAATTGGATGTTTAAAATATATTTACTGCTGTTATTTAACTCCAGTCTCTTAGATAAGTAATAGAGAAGAAGCTGATGACAGCATCATATTTCTACGAGTTTTTCAGCCTCCATACCCACCTTCATTATAGGGCAGGAGGATAGTTAAAACTCATATAAAACTATGAAAGTGATTCCTCATTTCTGCCCCCAGGAGGACACAGTTAAAACTCATATAAAATTATAAGTCATTCCTCATTCAGGGCGCAATAACTGGTGAAATTTACTAGAACCAAATAAAAAAATAAAGAAAGAATTACACATTTTAAATACATTTCAATCGATTATGGATTGCAAACTTGCATTCCACACCAAAACAGAGAGACATGTAAATAAGTGTATATGACTGAATCAATTGGTCAAAAGAATACCATTACCTAAATCCAATAAACAAATGTACAAGGGCATACTAAATTCAACAGTTGAAAATGAACAATACACACACACACACACACACACACACACACACACACACATACAAATTCGATTTTCAGTATAAGATTAGTCATAATTAGAATTGTTTCAACAATTTGATTTTGGGTACTGACATATGCGATTAGTTTTTGAAATGAGCTAAAACTTTTGTTACCAAAAGAAAGTTACTAGCATTCTGATACAGAAGAACATCCATTTTGGTTATATGTGAAGCAGAATGAATACCTTCCAGACAACTATAAAGAGAGCTTTGGCAAAGCATTGTATCAATTTACAAATAAAAAGTGTTGTTCAACTCCAGGCGGATAGACATGCAATTGAGAAGAAACTGATAAAACATCACATTTCTACTTTGATATGGGGCAGTAGGATAGTTAAACCCTTAAAATTCTGCAATTTTCATCAAACAAAAAAATTAGTTCTAATGACCACACAACAACAAGAAATTTAGTTCAATACATTGAATTAATGCATTTCAAATAACACATTAAAAGGAAATAAAAGCAATGAATAATTTCATAGCCTCAGCTAGATCCATTAAAATCATTTGCAATGTAGGTCCTCCAAGTAGGTTCTCCCTGTAATCAGGGACATGGATTCATTACACCTCAAAAAATATGGATGTATCATCATAGGCATTGCTAAATATAAAAATATATCGTAAAAACTAAATTGATCAAACAGTCCTTACATCTAGTAAGGTTAAAAGCAAAATATACAAAACACAATATAATAATCTGTATCACGATTTAGTTAACAATCATTATGTAATAGAGATCTATATCTCCAACACAAAATGTAAGACCCCATCCATTCCATACTTTTTTTTAATGCCTATGTCCATGATGATCGACACCCTTGGCCAGACCGGAACACCAAGGCCTTGAAACCTATTTCATATCAACCACTCTATCGCTACGGTCGCGGAGGTACCACCCATCTGTATGACGCTCCGTTAGTGAGATACGCCGCGAAGAATCGTTGGTATATCATGTGTGCATGGCACCATATATTTCATTTCACACATGTGCACAACACATGCTATGCACACATCCACGATGCCATACGTGGGTGAAAGAATCTCTACCCATGTGTGTGATATCACACACTCATACCACCCCTCTGTCATGTGTATCCAAAGTCAACCTTTCTCCATACAACACCTTATGCATGATGTCATCATGTCATGCCACCCCATATCTCATTTAATCCACCATTAAGTTCTCATCATGCATTACTTACCATAATCCTTGCCTAAACTAATCAAAATCACTTTAGCAAATTCTCTACAAATATCCCTTCAATCCTCAACATTTTTACCATTTTCCTACCATAAGAGAGATAAAAATAGAGGAGTGATCTTGCTGGGCCATTAAGCCCATCCCTTCCATCTATCTCAACCATCTATCTAGTCCATCAAGGTGAGTACACCCTCCCCACTCATTCTTCATTGTGTTTATGGATGAAGAAGATGATGCTCTAATGTTAGAGATGGTGTGGATGACGAAGATAATATGATTGATGGTGAAGATAATTATAATGATGATTATGATATGATTAATGGTGCGTATGTATAGGAGAAAATATACAAAACTAAATTGTTATAGACTTCATGTGGAAGCCATTCATAGTGGCCCCCACTAGAATATTTGTATGCCATCCAAACCGTCAGTTGGCCAAGCTCACACACACACCCATGCACACACGTGCACACACACACATAAAAAAAAAAGAGAGAGAGAGAGAGAGAGAGAGAGAAGGGAGAGACGTTGCTACCAGCGTCCCAGCCCCTTATAAAAGGGGACGATGTGTACAATACACAGATCAAGGTGGGTCATGTGACCTTATGAACTGATTGGATGGCTAACAAATATTCCAATGGGGCCCACTATTAATACTATTAATGGGTCCCACACAACTTTCAAATTGTGTTATTATTAATGTTCTTAAGCTATCTACACCATTGGATGGCTCATCATCTTCACTTGGGGGTCCACTCTTTTCTGGGTTTACACCTACACTACATGAGAAAGAAAAGGAAACAAGAGAAGAGAAATGTGAGAGAGTGTACTCACCTTATTAAGATAGATGGTTGAAATGGATAGAAGGGATGGAATTGATGGCCCACCAAGATCACTCATCTCTCTCTCTCTCTCTCTCTCTCTCTCTCTCTATTTCTCTTATGGTAGGAAAATAGTGAAAATGTTAAGGATTGAAGGAAAATTTGTAAAGAATTAGCTAAAATTGTGTTTAGGTTAAATTAATATGGTTATGATTAGCTTAAGCAAGGATTATGGCAAGTAATGCATGATTAAGACTTAATGGTAGATTAAATGAGACATACGGTAGCATGGCATGATGACATCATGCCAAAGGTATTGTATAGAGAAGGGTTGACTTTGGATAACAGAGAGATGGTATGAGTGTGTGACATCACACACGTGGGTAGAGATTCTCTCACCCATGTGTGGCATCGTGCATGCATGCATAGCATGTGTTGAACACATGTGGAATAGAATATATGGCATCATGCGCACATAATACACCAACGATTCTTCGCGGCGTATCTCACTAACGGAGCGGCATACAGATGCATAAGTGGTATGAAATAGGTTCTGAGGCCTTGGCGTTCCGGTTAGTTGGGTGTGCACTATAGACGGTCAATCCAGGTCTGGCCAAGGGCGTCGATCATCATGCACATAAGCATAAAAACCTAATCCTAGGGGTGATTGAATCTGGACGAAATGGACGGGGTCTTACACAAAATGAATTCATGTTACCAAGGGGTTGATTGAATCTGTAAATGATTAAAGTTGTAAATGATTTAGAGCAAGTCGTGTTTGGCTTTAAGAGGCCGTTTAGATGCCTATAACTAAAAAATGTAACAAACTAGATGTAAGTTATAGATGATGTTTGAGGGAGAAAAGTTACAGGTGACTCTCTCATCCTAAACTTGCTTACGGGAAAAGGATCCAAAAATCTCACTGGGAGAAAGGTCATTTTTCATGGTCCATTGTGGACCTTGAAGGCACTTGAATGGTTGATGGGAGGTACGTTTACATGTATTGAAGCCAGTAAAAGGCTTTCTCCCTTACTCTCCCTCTCTCATACAGCTCCAAAAGTGATATGCCTTAAAACCCTCTATTGTCAGTTTGTAGCCACACGGCTACTCGTCGATGCTCTATGGAGCAAACCATCTTCTGTGTGTTTTATTCATGCCGTCCATCCATTTTTCCAAATCATTTTAGGGCTTAATCCCAAGAATGAAGCAGATCTAAACTTTAGGTGGACTACACAGGAAAATTGTAGTAATTGAATGTCCATCATTAAAAACCTCCTAGGGCCGAGACCGTGACCTGGGTGAAGGGGAAAAAAACAAATCAATTTGATCCAAAACTTTTGTGGCACCAAAAGTTTTTAATGGTGAGCATTCAATCAACACTATTTCATGTGATGTGGACCACTTGAGATTTGGATCTACCTTATTTTTGGGCTATGCCATAAAATGATCTTAAAAATGGATGAACGGGATAAAACACATACAATATGGTGGAGCCAATGGAGCACCCAAACTAGGCACCTAGCTAACTGCAACGTCAAAAGCAAAACCACATCTGCTACTTGGTGGTTCTCTATGGGCCCCATCATAATTTGTGTTTATCTATGCCATCCATCTATTTCAGATTATTATTTTAGGGTATCATCCCAAAATGAGGAAGATCCAACTCTCAAGTGAACAACACAACAGGAAACAGTGGTGATATAATGCTTACCAATAAAAACTTTCTAGCGGACACTCTCTTGTTTATTTCCCATCCAACCTATTAATTTGGTCACATAGACCTGGATGAAGGGAAAACACAATTAAAAGATGATTTTTATTGAGGTATTTTGCATATGTAGGCCCACTTTTATGGCCCAACAAATGATTAGTTAGCCTTAAAATTGGCCGATCTATTCATTTAGATGTTATCAATGATATGCATATATTTATTTAAGCTTTTTTATGTGTAAATTTGATTTTTTTTTAAACGATTCCCTACTGAAAACTCTGGTTAGTGTGAATATACGTGTTACCCAAACACAGAAACTAAATTACCTGTAAGCAATTTACAGCTTGCATCCAAACATAATAATCTGCAACTTACTTGCACCTGTAAGTTAACACAGAAACTAAATTACCTGTAAGCAAGAAACAGCTTGCATCCAAACATAATAATTTGTAACTTACTTGCACCTGTAAGTTACATATAACTTGCTTACAAAATAAAAAACTTACAGGCATCCAAACACAGCCTAAGCTGTAAATGATTGTCTGTGTTTGGATAGCCTGTAAATGAGTCCTAGCCTAAGCTGTAACTGATTGTTTGTGTTTGGATAGCATGTAAATGAGTCCAATACATGGAGAGCTAATCTTTCCATTTATACCCATTAAGCTGTAAATGGAGAGCCATTCTTTCCATTTATTGCCACTAGGCTGTATTAGAATTTAAGATCTCCAATACATGAATAGTACCAACTACCAGGGGATATACTAATTTTTAGGCTTCTACCAAACAAAGAAATTACCTTTCTCCAAGCAATTTGGGTATCTGGGGTCTGCTTTTAGTTTCATGATCAATCAGCTCCACGGTTCCTATGAAATATCATTTGAGATCATGTCTAAGCTTTAAACATAATTGATAAATCAATTGAGATTATCTTAATTGATTTGTCAAGGGCGATAGTCAAAACAAGGAAGTCCTTGAACTAATGGATTTTTACCTTGCAAATAAGATTTTATAAGATCTTTTACTAGCTTGATTGACTCAAGAAACAAGGAGCTGAAATAAATTGTCATATGAACTAGAATACAAAGTGATAAGCTAATGCCTCAGCAGATCCGGTAATCTCATATGAATGTAGCAGTTTCAAGTAGGTTCTCCCTGTAAAGACAGGGGCTTGAAACTAACTACACCTCAGAAAACATGGATTAATCATCATCAGCAACGCCACAGATAACTCATTCATAACTAGATAAGACAGTGTTATGGCCAAGAGATTCTATTGTAACACAAAGGTTCTAAATTTGTACAGGTGGGACCCATTGTTCAGTGATCCAAACCATTGGTTTTATGGACCCCATCAGGCCATCCACAAGGAGTATCGAGTTATTTGTTCAAATGCACTGTATAATTTCTCAGAACAAGCATTGCATACAACATCAGAATAAAATGTAGAAATAATGATATGAAACCCAATACATACAAGCAATCAAAACCACAAATTTTTACTTACTAATGAAAGATGATGATTTGAAAAACAATGAATAACGGAAAAGGATTAAAATTTCAAAACTCCATTTTCCAAAACCATGATCCATCATTTCCAAACAAGAAATCAAGATTACAAAACAATACAAATGAAGAATCCAAAACAGAGTAAATGGCTCAGATATAAAACAGCCTTTTCAATCAAGAATTTTCTGAAGCAGAACTGGCATTAAGCTGTATGTTTAAATCATCACCGCCGATTGACAAACTCAGTTCAAATCAACCCAGTTTAAAAAATAAAATCATTTCAACATTAAAAATAGATGGAATTTTCTTTTTTTGTCCATGAAAAAAAAAAAATCATTTTTAGATTTTTTTTTTTTTTAACATATTCTAATATTGATAGAATAAGATTGTTGGCTCATATCAAGAAATTCAACCATTTACCCTTTCATCTTCAAAGATACTTCTCAGAAGCGCGGATAATATTTAATCATTGCCAACATCATGAAAAAGTGATTAATCTAAACCGTTCAATTAGTGCATATATAATGATAAAATTTACTTGTGGCGGGAGATTTTAGAGGCATAGCCATGGAAAAAGACCAAAATGCCCCCACGTGTAACCCCGCTGGAGCTTGGTATATGCCTCCATGACTAAGCTCTTTGAGCATCAAAACCTCAAAAGGCTAAAGGTGAGGAGAGGCAATTACAAATACAAAATGATCGGACAGAAAAAGAAATCAGGGATTGAAATCTAGCCGTTGCTTTGACACAGATCAGCCGTTGAAGAGAAACACAGAGCTGGCCTGCAACACTGAACGGCGCATGGCTTTCGCACGTGCATTGGGGCTTCCATCTTCATACGAGTTATCAGAGAAGCCCGGGGTGCAGCGTGCAAGCGGAAAGAAACCCTAAACAAACACAGACACATACGCAGAGAGAGAGAGAGAGAGAGAGAGAGAGAGAAGGGGGGGAGGGGCGAGCATACGAGGGAAGAGATGCTTAGGGTGTGTATATATGGTGACGGAGTGCTTAGGGTTAGGGTTTATAACGTGTCTATAATGTGTTCGAAATTACATAAATACCCTTTAAGACGGTTGCTTTGCGGTGGGTTAGGTAGGGTTGGGTTGGCCCGAGTCGAGTCGAACCCAAGCCCGGAAAAAGGGGTGCGCCTGCGCCAGCCGGATATTGCGGTGCGCCTACTATCAACCAAGCACCACGTTCGAGCACGTACATGAGATCCAAGCCGTCCATCAGATGCACAAGGGACGCGGATTAAGTACTACCTCTGCCTATCCCAGCTCGGAACAGGCTGGGGCTCTGACGGGTCCACCGTGATTGATGGGTTTATCAACACCGTCCATTCATTTTCCCATATAATTTGAGGATATAAATCTTAAAATGAGGCAGATCTAAGGCTCAAGTGGATCACACCACAGGGAACAGCGGTGATTAGAACGTCCATCATTGAAATTTTTTTAAGGCCCACCTTCAAGTTTATTTGTCATCCAACGGGTTAATAATTAGGGCTAAAAGTTGGACGGATTCAACCTGACCGGTTCCTGACCGGCCCAACATTGGGTTGGGCTTGGGCAGGATGTATTAGGTTTGGTCTTGGGATTGGACCATACAAACACTAACCCGATAAAAGTTGGATTGGGCTCAGGTTGCCCGACCCAACCCGAACCCAATCAATATATAAGTTCCTTATAAATTAATTATAATTGAGTATGGATCATTTGTGTTGAAGGCATGGGAAATTCCACTGCCGTCAGGTTTCATTGGTCCATGTTATTTTCGATGACTCAAGGTAACAAGTTACGCTGGATTTCTTTCTCCCAAATAGATTGCTTGATACACAATACAAATTTTAAAGGAGTAGTTGTCCTATATATTAGCTTGTTCATCATATATAATCAATAAAATTATAGGTAAAAAAAAAAAAAAAAGACTTGTATTGAAAATATAATAGACTAATGTAATAATGAAAATATTAGCATATATCTACCCAACCAACCCGACCAACCTGACTGAGCCCGCTTGGGTTGGGCTTCGGTTGAGAATTTCCACCTTGAGGTTGGGTTAGGGTTGAGGTATAGGAATCTTGGGTTAGGCTAGGGTTGAGCACCAACCCACCTGACTTTCAACTCTATTAATAATGTCACATTGACATGGATGAGGGCAAAACACAGATATGAGCTTCATCCAAAACTTTAACAACTCTCAAGGAGTTTTTAATGGTAGGCCTTGAACCCCCACTGTGCAGTCCACTTAAGCCTTGTGTCTACCTCATTATAAAGCTTATATCCTAAAATAATATGTTGAAATGGATGAATGGTGTCGATAAGCCCATGCATCATGGTGGGCTGGGCCCCTCGAAGCCCCAGCCTCTTCCCAGCTCCAAATAGGCAGGGGTAGTACCTAATCAGGGTCCCCAAATTCGGGCGGTCCAGCACCCGAATGGGCTTCACCATTAGAGGTGGGCATCGGACCGAGTCGGATCGGATTGGGTCCAACTAGATCCGATCAAAAATCTACGTGAGCTGATCTGAACTCGATCCGATCCGGGACTGAGTCCGGGACACCTGACCTAAACCGATCTGATGCAAGGTTGGCTTGACCCGAACCGAGTCCGACTCGGTCAGGAAAATCGAGTCGGATCGGGTTAGGTACGATTCTGATCGACTTAGATTTGTGGGTCAAACTATGATGTATGTGTTATATCCAAACCGTTCATCCATTTGTAGAGTTCGTCTTAAGGCTTGAGTCGAAAAATAAGATAGATCTAAAGATCAGTTGGCCTACACTGCAAAAAACAATGGGGATTGAACGTTTACCATTGAAATCTTTTTGAAGATCATAGAAGTTTCAGATTAATATGAAATTTGTTTTTCCTCTTTATCCATGTATTTTTA
Source organism: Magnolia sinica (assembly GCF_029962835.1). Taxonomy (NCBI): domain Eukaryota; kingdom Viridiplantae; phylum Streptophyta; class Magnoliopsida; order Magnoliales; family Magnoliaceae; genus Magnolia; species Magnolia sinica. The sequence continues at coordinate 2,762,683 of NC_080573.1, read as the reverse complement.
ACCTCAATAACAAATTAGATAGAAAATAAACGTGATGGTGGGCCCTACAATTTTTTTAACTGTGAAAATCATTATTCTTGCTGCTCTTTGTGGTATGGTCGGTTGATCTTTGGATATGATTTTTTCTTTTTTTTTGATAATGCTCCAAATTGATCTCCAAATTGGATGAACGTTGTGGATATAATAAATACATAACTGTGGGGCCTATGTAACTTTGATCTCACTTGAGCCGTTTGTAAACTCGGAGCTCGAGGCCTCTCACTGCTCGTCCATGCACGACACGTATATGCCTCTGACAGCCTACTGACGTGCTGGGCACGAAATGAATGTGAGCTGAGGATTAGATCCAAGGAGGTTGTGTTGGTGTCACCAAGTTCTGTGGGCCCCACTATGATGTATGTGTTATATCCACACCGTTCATCCATTTTTAGATATCATTTCATGGTATGAACCAAAGAATGAGGTAAATAAAAGTTTGTAGTAGACCACACTAAAGAAAACATTGGGGAGAGTAATTTCCACCGTTGAAACTATCCTACAGTTCATCATAATGTTTATTTGAAATCCAACCTATTAAAAAGTTTTAATAAAAACATGAAATATGGAAAACACAAATATCAGCTTAATCTAAAACTTTCGTGGCCCTTATAAATTTTCAATGGTGGGCTTCACTGTCCCACTGTTTTCTGTGCTGGGTCCACTAGAGCTTTGGATTTAACTTTTTCTTTGGATATTGCCTTAAAATGATCTCTCCAAATGAGCTGAAGGTGTGGATATAAAACATACATCATGGTGGGCCCCATGGAACTTGTTGTCGTAACTTCAGTAGCTAATCTGGCTACTCAGCCTGCCTGGGAATTGGATTGTGTACTAAGTTACTCGGTACGTTAAGGGGTACTGAGTTGACGTGGAAAGAGGATATTGGCTATACCATGTGGGGCCCAATCCCTCCTCCAAACGGTGACAGAAACGCAGTTACCCCTATTTTCTCTCTTTCTCTCTCTTCCGTGAAAGGAGATAGAATCATAAATGCCCATCCCTCTCCGGTGGAAGAAAAAAAAAACCACCATTGATCGTCTCTGCCTCCTCTTGATCGGCATCTCTGTTTCTCTAAGTCTCTACATTAGTGAGAAAAAAAAACGTGACGGAGCTTGATTCACTCTCTGATGTAGAGTGGGTCGCGGACAGTTTCATGGCCAAGATGGATCAGAAAAGGCCCGATCGACGACAGAAGTGATCCGGACCATCGGACCTTAGATCGGGCGTATCTTGCAATCCGGGATGAGTTATCTGACGTAAAATATATGATTTTGGGGTAGAACGAGCTACTTTAGCCAACCAACCCTACTACGCCGGGTTGCGCAGCCCGGAATTGCGAAAAACCCCTTGATCGATGGTCGTTTCCCTGTTTTAATTTCGTTTTTACTATAAATAGTAAGTTTTAGTTTGATTATAACTCTTCATCCGTCGGGCTTTAAGAGTTGCGCCCAACGTGAAAAGAGCTTAGAATAATTAGGAGAACAGTTTGGTGAAGCAAAATAGGACACTTATTATTTTTGGCCGAAAAACTTGCGCACTAGTAGACATCACGACCGTTTATAAATAGTAAGTTTACTATTTATAGTAAGTCGCGGATTCTAGGAGTTTGAGTTGTAATTTGATTCTAATTTCTTTCTCATTGCTTGGTACCCTTATCTAAAGGTTGTGAACTCGTTTTTAAGAATTCACCAATCAATTTTGAATTTATTAGAATTTATTTCTATTTTCTGTTATCTTTCCTCGTGGATTCGAGAAGTCTTCGTGAGGAATCCAGAGAAGTTCCGTGGATTCGGAATAGTTATCCTCTTGAGGAAGATGGTGCTCGACCTCACGTCCTCCCCTGCGTCACTCTCGCTCTCTATGCCCTCTCTCTCTCTCTCTCTCTTTCTCTATCTAAGAAAAACCCACGCCTCCCATCTCTAACGCCATCTCCGCTCCAACTGGACCAAGGGCAGCCATTACAATAATAGCTTTTTCTGAACAAAAACACTGAAAGCAACAGAAATTTGTTAAGAAACACAGAGATGCAAGCACGATTTTAACCAAAACTACATGGATCTACACTCTGGATCTCCTAGTTGGAGAAAGTGCAGGAAATCCACAAGAAGACCCGAGTTTGTTGTCCTTGGGCCTCTTCACAGCACATGTTCTGATTCTCATGATCAAAACCATCGATCCATTGGGCCACACTCTCGCCAGTCCATGCTTTAAAAAAATTGCATTGGTTGTGGACCACACCATGGCCCGCAAACAAGCGGCTAAAAAAAAGGCCAGCAGCTAACACTCCCACGCCAAAGTTCACTAACCAGACAGTTAGGTTCGTCTGATCTTTGCAACTTTTTTGCACAGTGGGCCATCAGCCAAGATGCGCATTTTCACGAACGGTTGCCGATCATCAAGGGTGGAGCTGCGTACACTAGAAACACGAGGACTAGAATTTTAGATAATACGTCGGAGTACTGTACCGGTCCTCATCTTATTTAAAAATGAACCAAAACGAAATCCAGTCACCTGATTTTCGTGAAAAGCAACCGCAAGAATCAAAGAAAACGCAAAATCTGTACAGATCGGGAACGAGAAGAAAAAAAAATGATAATTCGTGGGGTACTGAGTTACTCACGAAAGGTCTACAGGAGAGAGACGTTGGCCATTTTTTTTTCTTTTTCTTTTTTTTCTTCTTCTTCTTTGCCGGAGAGGAAGCGGATTCCATACTTGGAAACTCACCATGCTTAACGTGCTAAGTAAATTCTATAATGTTCATCATAATTTATGTATCTTATTCACTCCGTTCATCTATTTTACCATATAATTTAAATGCTTAAGCCAAAAAATTAATCATATATATAGTTCAAATGGACCACACCACAGGAAACAGTGTGAATTGAATGTCTACCGTTGTAAAAAATTTTGGGCCATGGAAGTTTTAGATAAGTTTATATTTGTGTTTTCCCTTCATCTATGTCTTTATGATATTATGAACAGGTTGGATGACAAAAAAAAAATCACTATAGGGCTTAGCGGGGCCTAGCAAGGTTTCAACGGTGGAAATCATTACTCATAATGTTTCCTGTGGTATGATTCACTTGATCTTTGGATATGCTTAAATTTTGAGCTCAACATTTTAAATTTGCTGTAAAAATGGATGTACGGTGTGGATAGATCACATACATTCAAGGTGGGCCCAACTAAGTTTACACGGTATGATAAGAAACCACCGCGCAATCCGATTTCCACCGGAGAGGGATGAGCATTTACGATTCTATTTCCTTTCACGGAAGAGAGAGAAAGAGAGAGAATGCGGGTAACGGCGTTTCTGTCGCCGTTTGGAGGAGAGATCGGGCCCCACATCGTATAGCCAATATCCTCTTTCCACGTCAACTCAGTACCCCTTAAGGTACTGAGTAACTCAGTACACAATCCGATTCCGCCTGCCTGACGCCTATCAGTGACATGCTGTGCACGCAAGTGGTTAACGTGCACAGCACGTCTCTTAGGAAACTATGTTGGGGCCATCGTGAATGCATGTGGTTTATCCAAGCCGTCCATTCGTTTTTTCAAATCATTTTAGTAGTTTAACCCAAAATTGATGCATATCCAAAGCTCCAGTGGACCATACCACAAGAAAAAGTAGAAGTATTGATTTCCACCATTGAATCACTTTAGATCGGATTGGATTGGTCCAGATCAGATCCATTCAGTTTGAATCTCGGTTCGGATCGGTCCGAATTCACCATAATCCGGCCTCGATCCGATGAACGGTCAAATCTGACTAATCCAAGTCAAACCGCACTGATCCAAGCCTTCGGTTCGGATCGGGTCGGATCGGATCCACCGGATCGAACCAGAAATGCCCAGCTCTCACTATCATGAAGGGCTTCACATGTAAATGCATTGTAAATAGATAATAATTATTCTCTTAAGTAATTACTACATCATTCCCAATGCACACGATGACCTCTCCCACTGCAAAATGAATGTGGGCCCCACTATGATGTATGTTGCTTATCTATACCGTTCATATGTTATGTGACGCATGGATGAACGTAATGAGGATAACTACTCCGAATCCACGGAGCTTCTCTGGATTCCTCATAGAGACTTCTCGAATCCACGAGGAAAGAAAGCAGAAAATAAAAATAAATTCTAATAAATTTGAAATTGATTAATTGATCCATAAAAACGAGTTCACATCTCTTTAAATAGGAGTACCAAGCAATGGGAAAGAAATCAGAATCAAATTACAACTAAAACTCCTAGAATCCGCGACTTACTATAAATAGTAAACTTACTATTTATAGACGGTCGTGATGTCTACTAGTGCACAAGGTTTTCAGCCAAAAATATTAAGTGTCCTATTTGACTTCACCAAACCATTCTCCTAATTATTCTAAGCTCTTTTCACGTTGGGCGCAACTCCTAAAGCCCGACGGATGAAGAGTTATAAACAAACTAAAACTTATTATTTATAGTAAAAATGAAATTAAAAACAGGGAAACGACTGTCGATCAAGGGGTTTTTCACAAATCCGGGCCGCGCAACCGGGCGTAGCGGGGTTGGTTGGCTAAAGTAGCTTGTTCTACCCCAAAATCATATATTTTACGTCAGGTAACTCATTCCGGATTGCAAGATACACCCGATCTAAGGTCCGACAGTCCGGATCACTTCTGTCGTCGACCGGGCCTTTTCTGATCCATCTTGGCCACGAAACTATCCGCGACCCGCTCGACATCATTATGCTAGATTGGGTGCATGTATGCGTTCCCATGCATATCTTCTACTATTGTGTCAGGCTGGTTGGGTCATCTGACCTAGCCCAGGTGGGTTGGGTTCAGTATGGTTTAACCCAAGGCAACCCATTAGGGGTGGCAAAACTTGACCTAGATCTTCAACCTAACCTGAACTTGGCCTAGGAAGTTAAAAGGGGTGGGTGGACCCATTTTTTTAATATGAGTGAGATTTTGGTTTGTTTTGTTAATTGAGAATTAAATGGGCTGGGTTTAGGATTTATAGGCCAGATCCAATACGATCATGAATATATTTTGGATGTTATACCCTGTTACTTTTGTATACTGCATGTGATGGATGACACTCAACTACCAATTTCAATTATATTAATGACTGTAAACTTAGATATAATGATTAAATTTAAATTATAATAAGAGTTTGAATTTATAAGAATTAATAGTTCTTGGAATGTAGGTTGATAAATTAACCACACACAAAATGGCATTATTTTTATTTTTTAATTAAATGAATTGGTGAGTTGGGTTTAGGTTGTGACCCATTTAGATGGACCCATTCTCATCATGACCTAAATTCAACTCGAACCAAATCCAATCCGACCAGACCATTTGCCACCTTAGAACTGATTAAACCTAAATGGGCCAGATTTTGTAGTTTGAGCTCAACCTACTATACATTTAGCACGAACCTGCCTCACAAATAGGTCACGGCGGTTCGGAGTTGTACTGTGGGCCGACCCAGCCCATTGCCACCCTATTTCTTAAGTGGTTCTCATCGTGAGAGTCTGAGGACTTCGAACCTCAGCCATTTTAGTCGACGGTCACTTCATTTCAGGACGGTCCTCGATTTGCAATCTGGTAAGTGCAGGTCTAACCTGATGGCCTGGAGGTTGGCTGAACCAACTACCAGCACATTACCAATCCTTTCAGGCTCTACCGAAGCTGTTCTTCGATAACTTCCTTTCCAACAAATCCCCTTGGCAGCAGTTCTTAATTTATAGTGATTATTCATCAATCCACATCAAAGGCGAGTTACACGACTAGGAAAATCTAACCTAGTGGTCTAATGATTGATCAAGTACTACACCTGGACCAGGGCCCATTTTACCAACTGAACCCAAAGTGATCATGGTGCAGGTGGTGCACTAGGATCAATCATCTGCCACTAGGTGAAGTTTTCCCAGCTGAGAGGTGTCGGGCTCGGCAATTAGCATAGCTAAGAAACAATATAAAAAAATGATAGGAAGAATACAAACAATGCATAACAAACATTGCCAAGAAGCTAAGATATGAATCATTGAATTCTATGCCGTTGGATCGTGACCAGTATTAATGGGAGCCAAAAAAATTCCAAAAATGCCTTGTTTGGATGCGTTATTTGATAAACTTGTAATAATTGGTCCTGGAGTGTACAAAATGACAAAAATTGCATTTAAATTCCTTAGTATTTCACAATGAGTAGCTCTTAAATTTCAGTTAAATCCCTTTCAAGTTTGACTCACAACTACCAAACTACTCAAAGTAAGACACTTGCAATATGACCATTTCCCGCTTGAAAATGATCATTACAATTCAAATCAGCAGTGCATCCAAACACCACAAAGCATCAGAAATCAAGACCATGTATATGCACTGCCAAAAACAAAAAACAAAAAAAATGGAACCATGTACATGTTGAGCTGTCAAACCTATCGGAAGGGCATTCTCGACGTTGCATTTGTTGGTTTCTTTCCTTGAGCTCTCCCGTTGGCTTTTATCTGTTGAGAAAGAAGCTGATTATATAAATAATTACAGGAATAGATGATGTAAATAACAATCAGTTATGCAACCTGCAAGCACCAAAACACTGCACAAAAGCAATGCAACATGACACACATCCAATCATATCATGTGAGTAGGACATCTGAGCCCCCACCTAATGAAGATCAGGATGGTCCAACGGGACACCATCATGCATGGAAACAATGGACGGTCTGGTTCAATAAAGACTTGTGGCTGATCCATGATTGTACCTGATGGACCAGCCTGATTTCTTGCATCAGGTGATCTTCATGGTGGGGCCCACCTTTTGGATGGAGCAGTGTCCTACACACATGGCGTGTTAGCATGTGAGAGAGGTGTGCATTCAACAGCTACTAACAATGTGATGAAGAGCTTGTGATGCACCACATGGAATCTGAATTTGACTGGGGAGTGTGGACTCAACCAAACACTCGTGGAAGTAATTGGGTTTTTTCAATTTTCAGCCAAAAATGGTTTGAAATGAAAGAAACACCATATTAAGGCTGTGCTTGGATGTGCAATTGAATGGAATAACAGTAACTTGTTGAATCAAGTGGAAATGACCAAGTCATAAGTACCTTCTTATTCTTGTAGGGTGACTATGAGTTAAGAATGTAAGTGGAAATTGAGGGCAGTTAGGAACACTAGAAAATGTCAAACTATGATTTTTGGTCATTTTCCTCTTTATTGCACTAATAAAAGTTTCATATTCAATTCAATTGCATATTGGAACACAACCTGAAGGACAAATGAAACACAGATTGTAGCATTACTTGCTATGTTTTACTGAAACACGCATAGCAATACTTGAACGTATCTAACACCCGCACAACATACTAAGTTCACACATTTCATTAAAAAAGACCAAGACTGCATGAAGATTTGTGGGGGGGCCAATTGAACATTTTAAAAATCTTATTTTGAAATATGGTCCCACTGCCCAAAGATCAGTGGGTGAGCCAATTGAACATTTTAAAAATCTTATTTTGAAACATGGGTTGTAAGTCCCATCTGCCTTGTCTGGATGGTGGGAAATTGGTGGGCACTGACATTCCACATAGTTTTACAACTCACATAAGACAACCACAAATGTCACACAAATCAGATTCATGGCTATACAAGTTAAGAGAGCTCGAAATTCGTTCCAATTCACAAAAACTTGAAAAATATAATTCAGCTTGAAAATCTTATAATTGGGTTCCACCAACCAAAGTTTTTCCCATGACAAGAAATAAATAGAAGCTCCACTCATCACATAGGCCTTTATCCCACAAAATTGGGGTTGGATTTTAAATGGTAGATTGTAAAAGTTCTATGATTGGCTGCCTGCCATCCACCAACCTTCCCAAAGAAAATAGTATTTAATAAGAAGCTAAGAAATTGAAGATACCATATCCATACCTTTACATCAGTTAATCTGTCACCGTCCTTTACGTGTATCTCTTGCTTTGAAGCTTTCTGATTCCGACTCATATTTGTTGCAGCATTTTCTTTGCCAACTCCCACCACTCTACTGAATTTGCTAGGAGCAGTGATCTGCTTAGATTTTGTAGCCAGTTTTTCCTTTGGCAGATCTGCAGCATTGCGTGACCACAAAGGTTTTCTAGGCCCAGATGAATGGAGAACCTGCTACATACAGAAAATGCATGCATGCATCATATGATGATTCCACACCTATGAACTCTATGTAGAGGAATTATATGATCTTGAGCTTCAGCAAATGTATAATTTTCTGCCACCTCATATTCCATACCTGTGGGGTCCATGGTTCAGCATTCCAGACTGTTTATCTTGATGGATGGGGAAAGACAGCCATATCGGAGGATGGTTCAGCAACCCCTTGTCCTTGGCCCTTCTCTCCTTTTTACCAACTTAACATGGAGAGTTGATGTATCTTTTCTGAACCATCTATTCATAGGCTGTTGATGTTGATGGACCCCACTGGGAAAGTGGAAAACCACACCCATATACGAGGATCCCAACCATTTGTACCGCAGCCTTTTAATTTCCATTTTAACATGAACAATTGATGTATTTTTCCTTTACCATTTATTTTTAGGCCACCAATCAAAAGGGATTCAGGATCTCTGGGCTCATCACATCAAAGGTCTAGATGACTGAACAGTGGGCCCCATATATAAGAAAATCTGGTATTAGCCAATCGTACATTTGCTACTGGTGATGTTTCAATGAGAATTTACAGCTTCAAACCTTTGCTTTTGCCTCTTTGTAGACGGGCTCAGCAGCAGGCACTCTCTCTCCCCATTTCAAATTCGAATTTGATCCCCTGTCTGGAACATGACACTTGGATGTCTTCCATACATATGAAACTTTGCTGTTGTTGGGTCGTACATCATTTTTATCTTTCCTACTCTCTGGGGTTCCCTCCTCATTCACTGCAAGATTGACGCTCTCGATATTGCAGCCGGGGTTGAAAGAGGACCCCACACTTGACTTGCTTGTTGTAGAAGATTTACGTTGTTTTGGTAGTCCTCCTTCCTTGACCTCTACCCTCGACGCATGTCTTGTAACACAATTCTTTGTAAGACTGATCCTCATGGATGACAGTAACCGACTTGTGTAGCCAACCATATGATTAGACGACTCAGGGATTGATGTTTGCTGATTGCTGTCGCCTGTGGTGCTTGCATTCGAATTTGAAGTGCTTTTCAGATCTCCAAAACTGCCTTTGGATCTTATGCTAGGGGACTTTGATGTTATGGTGCTGGTTGATTTACATTCAGATGTCAAACTTGCTTTTGGATTGGAATAGCTTTTCAGATTTCCAGAGCTTTTTGTTCTTATGCTAGGGGACTTCAATGTTGTGGTGATGGTTGATTTGCATTCAGATGTCAAATTTTCTTTTGGATTGGAAGAGCTCTTTGGATTTCCAGAGCTGGTAGAGGGTCTTATGTTAGAGTACTTCGATGTGATCGTGCTGGTCAAATTACTATGTACAACATCAGATGAATCCTTTCCATCCAAGATCCTGATAGAATGAGATTTTTCTTAGAAAATATAGCCATACCACCATCAGAAAATGATTAAATTTCAATCTAGATGTTCATTGGATGGTCCTCTTCTAAAATGGCCATGGCTGGAAATCAGGTAGTCTGGTAATTAGGTGGGCCACACATTTAGAGAAGAAGTGGATGGTAATGGATGGTAAATGACTGACCGGACTACCTGATTTTTTAGGTCATGGCACATAAACTATGAATTTCACCTTTTGAACAGCCAACATCTACACATGGGCTGGGCACTTTAACCAGTGTCATGCCATAGCACGTCTCTTTTGAGTTATGAGGGATTGGCGAGATGAAAAAACTACCTGATTGGATGTTGTTTACTTGTTGAAGCAATGTGTTCAACGTCTTCCCATTTCCTGCTCCTATAATGCTTGCCTCTCGATTTTGAGACTGAGTCCGGAAGCTTGGGAGAAAGCTGGAGTAATTCAGGGGACTTCATTTTCCTTTTGCTCAAAAGAGAGAATGATAAGATTAAATGGTGAGATGGGCGCTGATGGAACCTGGAAAAAAAAGACATGGGTAATTAACAAGTCTAAGAAAAAATAAATTACACGACCTATAGAATTATAATTTAAACTCCTTCAAACCGAGAAGGATATTAGATGCTTACGGGTGCTCCATTCGGAACCAAGCATTGTCACTGCAATATCACATAAACAGTATAATGGGTGTCACAAAATGAAATATTATCACATCAATGAAAATGAATCCAGGATTCAAATAATGAGGAATTATAGGGTCCAGCTTACCAGCAAGCATACAGTTTGCTGACATGCAAGATTCCGTACATTACAGACCACAGTTCCGTGATCCGAACCGTTGACATGAGTGATGGGGGATGCCCTGAATAATCTGCTTAGATTGGAAGATCCTAACATTTGAACATTGGAATATTTCATTGACAGTAAGCAGTTCCTGGAATTTCTCATTAGCTGTCCATTAGTGGGTCATTGATCGAAGAGTTAGGATTAGAATATTTTTTTAGGATTCCCATCCAAGAAAGGGCCAATCTAGTCAACCGTATGGATCACATAACCATGATGCCAAATGTATAGAATCCTGCACGTTAGCAGATTGTACATTTGATGATGACAAGGACCTGCACTCCTCTTAATTCACACCAAAAACCAGAATTCTCAAAACTCACATGTCTTTGTACAGGAACTGATCTTCTGAAGTGAAATCCACCCACATGGGGGCTTCCATTTCTTCCTAAAAAGGATTCAGGAGAAAAAAGTACCCTCAGCATCGTCAATAAGAAATAGCTGCTGGAATTACATTCGTTCCATTCATGAAAAGAATCCATAAAACCCAAATCTATTAAAGAGGAGCCAAAGCAAATAAGGGGGGAAAATGGCACCAAAATCCTCTATTTTCTATGCATGAAAAATCCATAAAAACCACAATATATTAAGAACGATGTAAGCCAAAACTCAGAAAAGTATGGCACTAAATCCCGAATATCATGAAAATCCCCAATCCTATCAAGAACAATTAAATCCTGAAATTACAAAAGAGGCAGATTCCCCAGTGTGCAAATCCTTACAAGAAAAAGTTCAATCCTAGAAAGAAAGAAAAAAAAAAAGACAAATTAAAGAAAAAAGAAATTTTCTTGTCAAATGAACTGTAAAAAATACACTATCAAAGTAAATATCAATGAGAAAAAAGAAAAAAGAAACACACCCAAAATACAAAGAAGGTTGACATATAAAACCAGTGAAAATCCAGTCCTGCTTTCAAATTATATCCAAATTCAAAACAGAGATCAATGAAAAAAAAAATCTAAAGAAAGAAATAAAAAGAATATCTATAAATCGAAATGCATTCACATCCCAACCCCTTAGGAAGAAAAGGTAAAACCTAAATACTAGAATCCAAGAAAAACTACATCAAAACCCCAAAATCAAAGAAAAGGAAAAATGGTGTTTTACCAGAAAACCCTAGTGATCGGAAAACCCAGAAATACTCATAAAAACAGCCCAAATGCATAGAAATCCAAACCATCAAGGAAACAAGATAAAGCCCAAATACCAGAATCCAAGAAAAACTACATCAAAACCCTAAAAATCAATGAAAGGGGGAAATGGGTTTTTACCAAAAAAGCCCAATGATCGACGGGTTCAACACTTTTCCTTTGAATCCCTCCTCCACTAACAACAGAGATATCGGCATTCCGCTTCTTCAAAACCATTTTCCCTTCTTCTTCTCCTTTTCCTATCCGTCTCTCTCAAGAGATTTGGAATCAAATTATCAGAACTCAAAAGAAAAAGAGCTGTAACAGCATTTCTATCAGATTGGAATTTTTGAGGGAAGAGATTTCCATTGAAGACCTGAAAATGTTGAATTTCTACTGAAAGAAGAGTTTGGGGATAAACAACGAGGGTAAGGGGCATCTGTGTAAATGCGAGAGTCTTTTGACCGTTGCATAATTCAGAATTCGAATTTACGGATGGACATCTGGGGCCAACACGGGCCGAGCTTTGCAAGTATGTCAAACACAGGCTCCCTACACGTGTCAAAGTGAAGTTTATTGCATGATCCCGACTGTTCATCTGGTTGGATCTCTTACAAATGTGCTGTCTGCCGAAACCCAGGACGGTCCATTTTCAGGTGGTCAACACTTCGATGGAAAAGTCGATGAAATGCTAACGCACGGTCCACGTTCATCGTTCACCCATGTGTTGCTCTCCTAACCAGTAGACATTATTTTTGGGTAAATTTCTGTGTGGGCCACCTGATGAACAGAGCAGATTTGTAGAGTACTTATTTCAGCGTAGGGTAATTTAATTGTGTCACGTGCATTTGCAAGATATGGCCACATCTATAAAAGTTTGGAAAATAAATGTTCTTCAATTCTTTCATTTGGATCTGCCTGGTTTTTAGCTTATGTGGGAAAATAAATGGATAAAATAAATGGACAAGGTGGATTTTTCACTTCAGTGTTGCTTTAATTAGAAGTTCAATCCACCTCCTTTGAAAGCCTTTGCGGCCTGTTTGGACGCGCTGATTAGGTGGGAGTGGGTTGTATTAGGGTAGATTGCACGCCTTCCAATGTCAAGGGTGAGTATGACAGTGGATTACATGCAATTCCACTGGATTGCTATATCCATCGGCCCACCTCTGCCATGTTTGGATGGGCGGACGGGATTGGATTAGATATCCATTGGCCTATCTCTGCCATGTTTGGACAGGCGGACGGGATTGGATTACAAAAGCATAGTGCGTACTTGGACAGTCGGACGGCCTGCAACCAGCCCCGTGTCTGGTGGTCGGTGATATGTGGGACCGACCCGTGTCTAGTGGTCGGTGATATGTGGGGCCCACCATATGTATGTGGTTCATCCATTCCAATCCATTTTTAAAGATTATTTAACGGCCTGACACAAAAATTGAAGGGGATATATATCTCCAGTGGACCATGCTAGACGAAAACAATAGCGATTGGATATCCACCATGGAAATCATCCTACGGCCCACTGTACTATTTATTTGACATCCAATGTGTTAAGTAGGTCATACACTGACAGATGAATGGAAAAAAAATAAATAAAGTATCAGCTTCATCCAAAACTCGAAAGGCCCCAAAACATTTTTAATTGGTCGATGCTCATTCAACACTGTTTTGTGTAATGTGCTCCAACTGAATATGATATATACATCTTTTTTGGTCTCATACCACAAAATCATCTGTAAAAATAGATGGTCGGCATGGATGAAAAACATAAGTTATGTTGGGGCCCATAGGTCACCGACCAGTAGCCATTGGCTGGTCCGGGGGGGTAGCTAATCCGCGTTGTCTCAAAAATAGGCGCGATTTATCTTAAGTGGACCACACCATATTAAGATATAGACCCATCAGCGCCTTTAATACCTAGCTTATTCAATGAATATCACTATCAACATTGAACATTGCCGTGTATCCGCATGGACCACATCACGTGACAGTGGTGTGATACATATAGATCCCAACAGATGTATGACATGCGAAAATAGAGATATATGAATACATGAAAAGTGCAACGACATGTCAAAACATAGGTTGTACGGGGAAATGAGAGGAAAAGAAACAAGTGACATATTACAGATACATACAGTCATCCGTGTTAGGCTAGAATTTGAAAATAACAAGGAAAGCAAGAAAAATGACACAAAGACCAATTAGAAAGGCACAGAATATCTCTCTGTCTGATGGGGGAAGATCGTAAGTCGACACGGCCCTAGAAACCATGGCCGGTGTCACCTGTGCCGCCTGTACCGTCTGTCGGATGGATGATAACAAATAATGGTGGATGTGATGATCATCAGAAAATGCAGTAAACTAAACCGTATGAGAATCCGTGTGAGGTCTCGATGATGCGCAAGCCTTACCAGAGTTATCATCCCAGAATGCAACTGCCTCTTTCCAGTTCCTGAATGCGCGGTGTATCGCTCCACTATATCCTTCCACCTCCAACCTCGTGTCGTTCCAACACATGTATATTTCAGGCCTACGTCCCACCAAGACAACGTAATACTTCTCATTTCCCATCTGCAGTAACATGGACGTAATTGACACTAGATAGTGTCTTGGAATAGAAATTCGCAATCGAAGTTTACATCAGTATTGTCCTATCGAATAGCATCGTAAAGTACAAGAAGACTAGGAAATGAAAAAGCTATACCGTTGTCAGTACATACCCTTCCAAGCTAGCAGATTGTATGGTCTTATTTGTCTTAAGAAAATAAACTTACCAATCATAATTCATGTGGAAGCATATAATTGATGTTAACTACAGAAAAGTTGTCGCACCAGCACAAGTCATATTTGTATATACTACGGATATACCACCATGTTTGTCAGTCCAGAAAAATAAATACTCAAAAACAAAAAATCCAAACACCAAATCAAGTAAATTAAAGTTATTACATGCCAACACCTAACAAGAAAGGAACATAACCAAAGATATTAAATTCTCAGATGGATCCGACACCTTGATCCCCAAAGTGGTCATGAAGAGTTTTTTTCAACCAGTCAATACGGCGCTCAGGTCACAGACTCACAAAGAACGACGCCAGTTTCTAGCAAAATCAATATTATCAAACACTTTTCAATGTTAAGAAAACTGTACCGACACATAAATCAGTTTCTAGCTAGAAATTTTAGAAAGAAATAGCACCGTCTATACATTTAAAGGCTCATGGTTCTGTGATCACAACCATTGATATGAAGTAAAAGTCATAAATGCCCATTGCAAGCCCATTACTATTATTTGGTAAACCCAAACAGGCCCTTATTAATGTCTTCCCAAACCACCAGCTAACCAGATCACATACATGTTTTCTGTGTGTGTGTGTGGATAATGTGATTGATACCTGAACTCTTAGCACTGGATCCTTTCCTATAATAAACAAAAACATAACAAATAAAAATAAGAAGCTATAACAAATAAAAACATAAGAAATATAAATAAGAACCTATAACAAATAAAAACATAACAAATCAAAATAAGAACCTTTAACAAATCAAAACATAAGAAATAAAAATAAGAACATACATGACATTACAGAAGCAAACACATTCGAAACGCATAGATCACAAACGCATTAAAACAAAAAATAGTAACTAGAAAACCCAAAATCATATACAGTATGGAAGAAACAGAAATAGGTAAGTAGGAAAGAAGCCCAGCCAATGGTTAGGTCTCAATGGAGAAAAAGACCCAACTGGTGGCAAGATCATAACTGAAAGTTGATCAGTTTTCACAAAAAAAAAAAAAAATCAGTTTTCATATTACAGATAGCATGGTATATATAGAGTCGAAGACATGCACTTGTGGTGAAGCATGATTCAGAGCATTTTTTTGTATAACATCAAGATAGCATTGCTAATCAAACACACATTTGTGAAGAATCCACACATTTCATCCACACATGGCAAACGTCTATAGCCAATTTCATCGCTTAAATATCTAATATGAACCACAATCCATATTAACTCATTATTCAATTGTGTGACATATAGAATAAGGAATGAAACATCCAACCACTTTAATATGTCCATGGTTTGCCCAAACAAAAAACCCTCACTGCTCCAATCCACAAACATTTGAATCGAAATAGTACCTGTGAGCTACAAACTAGTATGTATTAACTGAAGACCATTGTTGGCTAAAAATGGGCCAGAGTAACTCTTTAGTCCAGGTAGAGACCAAGTGATGAGGAATCAAACTCAAACCTAGCTGGGCTGGCCTATGATCTGAACGCCCCACTACAATGGTAAGTACAGATAACTGTACATGCCTCTAAGTAGATGTTGGGGCCACTTTTAGACGCCCATCAGTATAGTCAGATAGCAATGCCCAAAAAATTTTGAGACTCAAGTCTATCAAAGATGAACTGAGAAGGTGTTACAGGTATTCAAAGGGGCAGAGATCTAGCCGTAGAGATGATGGAGCAGACTGTAAAGGACATTGTAGTGGGGACCCAACCAATTTTTTTTTAAAAAAAGAAAAAAAATGCACTCCAAATCTGACGAGAGGAACACAACAACATGGACCACCCCACAGAGTTATGTAAGAAAGATTGGAGAAGAGAGAATAAATACAGGACAGATTGGACGGACGAAGAAGAAATCCTACTGCACATGTATATCAGACCTGGTTTAGAACCCATCGCAGCTAGCCGAACAGGCGAACTCCAAATCGGAGGGTCTATTTCGTTGGAAACCATAAATATGCACTAGATGCATAGAAACCCTTTATGGTGGCTTCCAATGCTATAGAAATCATCAATATCTGGAACATGCAAGACATATGCACAAATCAGAACAACGTCTCATGCAGATCGTGAGTGGAAGAAGACCTACCTCAGGATGAGCAGACCCTCAGCTCACGATGGCAATCGAACGATGAAGACGGCCATTACGACCCTCAGGCGGTTGTTATAAACCCCTTTTTGCCCCAAAACGGAAACCAACCACAACCTCTCTCATGCCAAATCAGAAGCATGGAAACTCCCAATCCATCCGTCTGTTGTACGCTGGACTACAGACGTGCTAGGGATGGGATGGAGCATGGTATAGGGATGAGGTGAGAACGAAGTATGCGGGATTCGCAATCCACCGGATCGTCCTTCGAATCTAGAGACCACTCCCATCCGTCAGTAATACCGCGCCGCCCAAACAGAAGTCGAGGAGGACGGGGTGGGATTTCAATACCTTATCCCACCTACTCCACTCTACTCCCATCTAATCCCCGCGTCCAAACAGGCCCTTAAGGGCCCATTTGGCCTGGTGGATTGGAAGGGATTAAATACTATTAGGATGGATGGCATGGATTTCAAGGTAATGATGGTGTTGTCAATGGATTGTCTTAAGATCCATGGGATTGCTATATCCCGGGATTGCTATATCTAGTTTGTTTGGCACTCCCGGCCAATCCCAGGATTAAACCTTCTCATCTCTTCTAATCCCTCGAACCAACTAGTCCCAAGCAAAGTTGAATGGATTACGGTGGATTGGATGGGATTTAAAGGTAATGATGGTGTTGTCAGTGGATTGTCTTAAGATCCATGGGATTGCTATATCCCGGGATCAGGTCACGCATGCCTGGCCAATCCCGGGATTTAACTTCCAATCCCTTCCAATACCATCCAATCCCTTCCAATCCGCCTGGCCAAAGGGGCCCTAAGTTGATAACGTACTCAATTAACATAACATAAGCTAGCCCAATCAAATCCCACCATGTTAGATCTTTAGGGCCTGTTTGGCCAGACGATCCCGTGGGATTAGGAGGGATGGGATGGATTTTAAGGTAATGATGATGGTGTCAGTGGATTGGTTTAAGATCCATGGGATTACTATATCCCGGGACAAGTTTACCGTGTCCGTCTGGCACGCCCGACATATCCTGGGATTTTACCTTCCAATCACTTCCAATCTGTCCAACCAAACATGCCCCTGGCATGATTGAACCGGAATAGGAGGGATGGGATCAATTTTAAGGTAATGAAGGTGATGCCAGTGGATTGGTTTAAGATCCATGGGTTTGCTATATCCCCGGACAAGTTCATCAGGTCTGTTTGGCTCGGTTGGCATGTCCCGGGATTTTACCATCCCATCCCTCCTAATCCCTCTTAATCTGCCCGGCCAAAGAAGCCCTAGTCTGTTGGGTGATGCCTGTGCTTGCTTTTGTCTGACACACTCACAAGCTCATTTGTGAAGGGCCAAGAATGTTAGAAAAGCCCAATCAAGGCATTCAATTAGTCTATTATCACTGCCAGTTTATGTTAGGACGTGATCCTGAAACTTAAGTAGATCAAAAACTCCAGTTAGCCCCAGCATAGGAGACATTGGGATGGGCAAGCTCACAAATAAAACTATCTTCGAGCCCAAGTTCCGAACCAAGGCAACCTTATTAAACCAAGGCAACCTTATTAAACAGGTTAGATGGCGTATAACCATCACAACACGCTTTAGGAATGTTTCAATGATAGTCATCCACATTGTTATTGTTTCATATCTTGTGTTCTGGATCCACTTTATTTTTAAGCTAACATCTCAACATGAATTGGTTCATATCTTTTCAATCCATTGTTGTATAAAGTTAAAAATCACAGTGATTGGAAAATCCACCCATCCATTTGCTATGAATTTACCCATTGAATGTGGACTGATCATAGCCGGATGGCTATCATGGTCCAAGTTTCCTTGATTTTTGAAATGAAGCCTATCCAAATGGTGTAAAAAAGATCGTGATAATAACCATGCACCAGCATCACATGCACAGTGGAGATGTTTTGGTAGCATTACTTCAAGACCTTATGAAGTTGTGACTAGGGACCCATTTTGATTAGGGGTGGCAATGGGTCCGGTGACTCTCGACCCAAACTGGACCCTCACCCAATTACCTTACCTTTTGGCACGACTCGGGCACATGTCCAACCCATCTAATTATAATGAGGCTCAACCACCTTAGCCCATTCCCTCACAACCCAAATGAGGTTTTAGAATGAAATATGGGGCCAATCAGTAGATAAACACACACACACACACACACACACACACACACACGCAAACACCTATCAGCAGTTCGTCATCCCGAACTTGCTTAACAAGTCCGAAGCATATCTTATCTGACACAAGAAGATCTATCGGCACTTATCTTCTATCATTTTGTTTTGGGTTTTGGGCTGCATTGGGTGCAGTTAGCTGGTCCAGCCCATTAATAACCTATATTGGAGGGTTCAGGTGGAGTAGAACCTTGAGTGAATGGAGCACATTTTGTATTTGGTGCCGGACCCACTACCCATTTAGCATGGTCTGAACCTGCATCATAAGCTGGCGGAGCTAGTTGACCCACGCGCCACCCAGTCCATTGATAACCTAACTGGCCGGGTTGGGTAGAGTTGAATCCAGACCCAACCCGTCTACTTAAATGAGCCATTATATCTGGAGTCCAACCAACAGTCTCATTAGTGGGCCGGGCCATCCCATTGATAACTTATATGGGTGGGTCGTTTACTTAAACGAGTCATTATATCTGGAGTCCCACCAACGGTCTCATTAGTGAGTTGAGCCATCCCATTGATAACTTATTTGGGTCGGTCTAGTAGAGTTCAACCGGAGCGCAACGCATTTAATTAAATGGGCCACATTTTAAATCCGGATTGCAACCCGTTAGCCATTTAGCTTGCTTTGAACCCGCCTCGTAAAAACTGGCTCAACGAGTTGACCCACGGGCCGACTCAACTGACTTTCACCTCTACTTGGGATACTTCCCTCAAATGCATAGGATGTTCTCATCTAAACTAGAGCTAGGCATGGGACGAGTCGACTCGGCATAAATGATTTGTTCGACTGTTTAGACTCGACTTGACCTGAACTGAGTGGCTGAGTCAATCCTAATCAAGTAGACTTCACCCAATCCAAAGTCAAACCGAGTTGACTCGAGGTCACCCAATAACTCAACTTGAAATCTCACTAGACTTGATTTGAAACCCAACTCGATTTTGTTTTGAAATGTGTGTATGTGAGTTCTTGTGAGAATATTTTCAGAACTTATATCCCGTTATATAAGCCAAAAATCTGAACCATCCACATGATACGGCACCCTATGAAACCCTTAAGGCCCAACTTTCATCTAAATCGATAACTTTGGTGGGCCATGGCAGAAGAAACTGTTTCTTTCCTTGATAGCCACTTAGCTTTGGGCCTGACCCAACCTCTTTAATCTAAATGTAATCTAATCTAACATACCTGCCACACCCGACCCAACCTCCTGCCCTCCATCTTCCTCTCTCAAGCTTGACAACCACCCACCACTGTCACCACCACTAGGTCACTCTCCTCCCTCATCTCCCACACCCCAACAGTCTCAACCTGGCAAGTACAACTCGACCACATGCCTGAATTAAGTAGTTCGTCCACACTCACTTGGCACATTATTCTCCAAATCAACTAATTAAAGTAATTTTGTTTTCAAAGAGACTTCTATCTTATGATTTTCAATTATTCTTATAAAATACATCATGCTAGGATATTTTAATTTGGGGGTTTTGTGAAATTAGAGTCTAATAGGATTAAATAGACAAAGTGAAATAGATCAAGTGCTTGTATTTGATACAGGTTGGCTCGAGTGCATTTGGGCTAGTTGTGGTGCGTTTAGGCTGAACGATTTATAAACCCTAAATCCTAAACCTTTTTAAAAAAAAAAGTCAACTCGAATTGACTCGATCCCGGTGAATGGGTTGGACTCGGTCCAGGTTATTCAAGCTAAACCCAGACTCGGATCGAATTAGGCATGCCGGACTTGGTATCAAGCTGGATCGAATTTAGGTAAAGTCTATTTCAAAAGTAGATCAAGCCAGGTCAACCCTAACTTGGTCCGACTCAACTCCATGCCCAACTCTAATCTAAACTTACATTGTAAGGAAACCAATGCCGATTTGGATAAGAGAAGAAGGGAAAACAAAATCCCACCTGTTACAATTCCCGGTTTTGTGATCCGCCGAACACCCAACAATTTGGATCCACCGAAGGCCTTGGGAGAATAATTGACTTGTGGGTACATCCAAACGGGCCCAATGAATGTGGAGTAATGATCCGTTTTGATTTTGGAGCCTACTGTAAGTTGTTTCAGGTCGGCAAACGGACGGTTATAAAAAAATATTTTGTCTCCTACATTTTTGGTATGTGGGCCATCTAGATGGTGTATTAGAAAACCAAAGGTCATGATGAACGTACAGTACTTCCAGCTGAGATGCTTTGGCAGCACTGTTAAAATCATGTGTGTGAATGGCCCTCCGCAACACTGATGGAGAGAATTTTAAGTCTCTTTTGCAACGCTTTTCAAAAGTATGTTTGCCGCATTGGAAGCCGTTGTAATAAGTCTTGATTGGACCACTATTTCCTTCTCTCACCCAATTGTTATGATGACGAAAATGCCCTTTTTCACTTCCGAAAACCGATAGCGGATACGGTACAGATTACTGATTAAACCCTGTGGGGCCTACCATGGATGTACGTGTGTTATCCATGCCGTCCACCTGTTTCTATAGCTCGTTTTAGGGCATGTGCCAAAAATCGAAGCATATCCAAAGCTCAAGTGGACCATACAACAGGAAACAGTGGGGATAATGTTGTCCAAAACTTCCATGACTCCCGACAAGTTTTCAATGGTAGGAGTTCAGTTCATATTGTTTCATGTGGTGTGGTCCACTAAAATAACATGGTAAAATGGATGGAGGCGTGGATAAGACACATACATCATGGTGGGCCCAACAGAGTTCACTCAGCAGGCGTACAAAGAGATCTGGCCATTCATTCAGCAGGGCCAATATCTCATCCGTCCGTCAATCCTAACCATTTAATAGACGGGGTACATAAGACAGAAAGTAGTGATTTTCTCAACGACAACAGGATCATTGATTAGTTGGCTAGGATTGTCCAATCGATGCAAATATTTTATAGTGGCCAGCCAACTGGTGTACCCCTTAGATGGGCCGTCCAGATCATGTCCACGTATTCCACATGCACGCCAAATGGTATGGATCCGATGAGATATTCCCCAAAAGCTAGAATGGCATTATAGATTAAAACAAAAAAGACAAGGGCTTTTTAATCATCCCCTCAATCAGATCCTAATATTTTGATGCAGTATGTATACATGAACATCGCTATAATACATCAATATACAATTTAAAAAAAAATCGAACTACCAAATCCAATTCCTCCCCTCTACGCATGCTTGGCTAAGGCCACATGTGCCAGCCTGGATCTCCTCAGCCGTGCATCAGGTGGGCCACCATGGATATAAGACCTTGGCCCAAAAATCAGCCAATTGAACTAAAAACGTACGGAAAATTGGATGACTGGCAATTAATTCCCCAGCGGACGATACGTGTATGGCCAGCTGCGTTGGTGGACCAGCTTGAATTTTTTGGGGGGGGCAGGTCATGTACGAAAATCTGATGGACGGCTTGGATGTCTCCATAAGCCCAAGGTTAGCACGTGTGGCTGCATGCCAGGTTGGCTATACTCTAATTAGTGGGAACTGAGAAAGGACAGGTGCCACACCTATTTTCTTACGGATTCAGCATTGGATCTGCACACTCGGTACGTATGTACAAGATCTGAGCCGTTCATATGGTGGGTCATATTATGGATGGATTATAAACAAAACTTGGTGAAAATCAGAGAATCCTAACCGTTTGATTGAAGGACTTTGATGAATACATATTGATGGTTAATAAAAATACAACCAATGGTTCACAATAAACGTGCCAAAAATCTTCAGATCAGGTGGTCAGATTTGCCTACCCTGATGTCCTTTTTGAAATACGGCCCATCGAAGGTGTGGCCCACCAGACTAGCGGTCCCAATCTTTAATAAACAAGTGTCTAACATCACACATCCTTTCAGTAATTAATCACCAGATTACCTCTATGTAATCCAAATCAGCCGGAAATCTGACACCAACCGGCCGGAAATTTCCTACTTCCCAGCGACCGAAAGATCGATCTCGATCAGATTCTCCTCCTCTACGTGAAATCCGACCGTCCCTTTCCCTCCCAAAGGGATCTCGATCAACCCCTCCTCCCTGTCATCCTCCCACCTGAAAGAAAGGCTCTCCGGCGAATCCCATGCCTGGAATCCCGACGGAAATTCCCCCTCCGACGAGTCGGAATCCGTGTAGTAGAACGACAGCGACACCATCCGGCGGTCGTTCTCCGGTGAATCTTCCTCCTCGCCCTCGTATTCCTCGTATATGACTTCCAGCGGCCCTTTCCGACTCCATTCCACGAACGACTCCGAAAAATGGGGCTTTTGCACGGATATCGAATCGGTATTGGTCTCTGTAGCGGTTTCGGGCCCGACCCAGATAGGATCTTCGTCTTCCGAGTCCGCCTTCTCGATCTCCGGCTCAAAAATCTCGTCTTTTTCGAGTTGGGTGTTTTGGGAAGCTCCCAAATGGAGAAGGGAAACTAAAAGAATCACAGTAAAAATCAAAACAGGGGAGAAAAACAGAGAAAGGAAGAGATGGGGAAGATAGAGAAGGATAAGAGTGTAGAATGCGACGAAGATCGAAAGCAGGGGATTTTGATTAGAAAGGAATGAACAGAAGAAAATATACGATTTTGATAGGAAATCGAAGGTTGAGGTGCCGAGATTTTTGAAAATAGAGGGCTTTTCGCTGGCTCTGTTTTCTCCTTCCATGAAGGAGAGATGGGTGTGGGAGATTTCTCTTTTGGGGGGTATTTGGGATGGAAATTGGGGTTAAAAAATACCCATTGCAATGTACAAGGATAACCGAGAGAAAAAATGAAGATCGATTGGAAGGAGGAGAGATGGGTTTTTGAAGAGGAATCAGGTTCGGGTTTTTGCCGTGCGTTTGGAGGGAGTGAGAAATGGAATATAAGAAAGAGGAAGGGAGGTCTCCCTGAAATTACGTAAATACCCTTGGTTTTGACCCATTCACGATTGTTTGATCTTCCAGCAATCCTGACCGTTCATCCAGTGGGCATCATTGTGGATGAGGCAATCTTCCGAAATTCGGACGATCTTAACCGTCCAATTGTCAATCTACAAATGGATGGCAACTAAGGGTGTAAACAATGGTTCACCTTCAATGTGAAAAGTCTTCCACTATTTGAACGTCTAGGATCTTCCGAGAGTGTGGTCATTGGATATAGCCATTGCACTGTAGGGCCCACCTGACTAACAGCAGATATCTGAACTCTCTGACCATGTTAACCACTCTAAGTGTGGGTTGGTTAAGCTCACATGCATGTATAGCCCTGCCCATTACACGCTATATGTGCATGATCGGAGCAGTTCATCAGGTGGGACCCACATTTTAGATTCTATTGGTCTAAAATCAGGCGATTCCAATCATCAGGTTTGTCATACTGAATGAAACAAATGGATGGATAAACAAGTTTTTTATAGCCGTTCATTTGTTTTATGTGGATATTGCATCTGTGTGATTCATCAATGTGCACTGGCATGTAGAAGGACAGGGCTATAAACCAACATGAGTTTCCTTCAATTATAAAATTATTTTTATATTTAATTGTATTATAAAAATCTTTTAGAATTAGACAGATCTATTTGATACTCTGGAAGAGTATGGCACTTGATACACTGAAACTCAGAAATTGTACATGTAGCATACATTAACTCACATTAAACTTTCTAAATTGGTCCCTAAGTCACGGCCTGAAAATCCGATTGGTTGAAAAATCATAACTTTTGATTCTGGAATACTTATATGTTGAAATGTAATTATTGGATATTTTTCATTTTCAACCGTCCAATAAATGTCCACTAATCCAATCGATGCATCTAAGTTGAGACTCACAATTTGGATGGTTTCATTTTAATTAACTATAGGTTAAATATGTAAACTTTAAGTAATTTCTAATTGCCTGTGTATCATCTATCACACTCTGTCAGAGTATCAAAGCTTTTAGATGGAAACAATTTGTAATTAAAAACGGTTACGAAGCGTCACGACATTGCAAAATCATGGTAAAATAGTAATTTAGATGGGAATTTGAGGGCATTTGCGTATCCATATTAGTGGAGTTGGATTGGGTACAAAGGTTTCTTGGGCACTATCATCATCGCTGGATTTTTATTTTTCTTTTTTCTTTTTCTTGTCTTTTGGAATATTTTCCATATATCCATCTTATATTTTTTTCTCTCTCTCTAAGTCAAGGTCCCTTTAATAGGTGGGCCATCTCCTTTTGGGTTCCCCCACTCCTTTTTTGTGGGATAGCAAGGTGGGCCATGCATCTGACTTATTGTGAGAGGTTGCTGGAAAGGAAATATCCCATCTTCAAAAAGTCAGGGGCAAACCTGGCTGTTTGGAAATGAGGTGTTATCATGCAATTTCATGGAAATTTTTAGTTCCTTTCTCAATTTGAAAATTTCAACTTCAAAATTGTGTTTGGACGCGCACTTTTCCCAAGTACAAAATAGCAGTGGACTTTCAAACAGTACATGATAAGTTTGCAATTTAAGTAGATTGTGAATTATATATTAGGAGTTTGAGATGGTAGATTAGGAGGAATTTGAAGGTATTTTGAATCCATCTATTATTTGGTAGAGTGAATTAGAGGCTATTCCGAATTTAAAAGATTTCAAATCCTCACTTTTAAATTTTAAAATCCTTCTCTTTTGTTGATTATCAATTCTCTCTTCTTCTTTTTCCACTCACTTTTAAAGGTACGAGAGCCACATGTGTAATCTAAGTATTACTAAGCTATTAATTCGTTGTACACCTGAATTACTAATGATATTTTAAAACAATTAAATTATCAACATCATTAAAATTACATAAATAGAATGATAGGAACAATCTAAACATTATCATATAAACTAACAAATAAAAAGTATTGGCTAGTCATTTGGTTGTGATCCCATACCGTGAGCCATCTAAGACTTAAAACTTTATCTTTTTTTCACAAAAGCATATATTTCATTAGACTTATTATAGTCATTGTGTCAAACATTAATATGTACATTAATTAAAGATATTAAAGTTGATTTAATAATTAAATTCAACATTTTATAAATATACTATATAATTTAAATGCATGGTTATTTTTGAATTAAAAGATTCTAAATTCAAGAGTACTAAACACAAATGAAAAATTCCGAATCTACGGTATTCCAAATCCATGGTGCCAAACAAGGCCTTAGTTTGTTTGGTGAACAATTGAAAAACCAGTACAATCCGGTCTGATTCATTGTTATGACAGTGCGATGGTGCGACAATTTGTTTTGTTTCAGTCCATAATATATACAACTATGTTAGACGGTTTTTCCATTAATACAACATCACACCCAATTATAAATAAGTTCTAATAACTCTTTGATAAGATAGTTTTTGAGGATGGGCCTTAGAGTTCTCAGACATGGGCGGCTGATTGGGTTTGGATCTTGTTAGGTTTGGATCCCTTTCTAGACCCAGGTCGCTTTCTGGACCCAGATTGGACCAGCGTCGGTATCCATGGGGCTATTGGACCACAGTTCTAAATTAGGTTTGGGTTGCATCAACCTCAAAAAAAGATTATTTGCATGATTGGCTTTACCTCAATGATGGATTTACCATGAATATATGTGCAAGGTGTGTGCTTGGCTTAATAACCTCATTCTATTACTAGAATAATTAATATAAAATATTATTATTTAAATTATCTACAAAGCAGGGTTTATTGTAATGAGTAAACTCTGTTGGGCCCACTGTGAATTATGTGGTTTATCCACGCCATCCATACGTTTTTCCAGCTCCTTTTAGTGGGTGGTCCTAAAATTGAAGGATATCCAGAGCTCAAATGGACCACACCACAGGAAAACAGCTGGAATAATGATTTCCACCGTTGAAACCTGACCAGGGCCCACAGTCATGTTTATTTGTCATCAACCTGTTTATAATATCACACATACATGGATTAAGGGAAAACACAAATATCATCTTGATACAAAACTTCTATGGCCCCAAAGAATTTTTCAACCGTAGACATTCAATTCATACTTTTTCCAGTGGTGTGGTTTATTTGAGGGTTGGATGTTCTTCATTTTTGGTACCAAGCACTAAATTAATCTGGTAAAATGGATGGACGGAGTGGATAAATTACACAACTCACAGTGGGCCCCACAAAGTTTACTCAGTAAGCAATCTGCTTCCCCGAGTCACAGCTCGACCCGATTTTAACCGGTTGGAAGACGGTGGACCCGATCTATACCCGACTACTTTTTTTGGTTTTTTCTTTCTAACTGGGTCCGAAATGGCGACCGGACCCGCCCTCATTCCTAGAGAAATTGGAACCAGATCAGTTTAAATCAGGTGGGGTCCACTAGGCACCTACGGTCCCGGTACCCATTAACAGTTTATGTTTGAGATCTAGCATCTGGAAACCTAGGAATCAGCTCTGAAGATCCTGATGAGGTTTCCGTGCATGTGCAAATGTAGCACACGTGTTTAGCTAATCAGCCAGCACCCTGTTGAACGTGCCAGCACAAAAGGCTGCCGAACTGCTCAGGTGTGCCACAGATATAGGAGAAAACAGGAGCGGATAAGGTAAAAGCTTAGTGGGTATTGCCTCTTACTGTGGGGCCCACCTTGATAATATGTTGTATATCCATGCCGTCCATCATTTTCTAAAGACTATTTTAGGACGGGATCCCAAACATTATGCAGATGCAAATATCAGGTGGACTACACCACAGGAAAAAGTGGTGATTGAATGCCTCACTATTAAAAATTTCTAAGGGCCCATCATATGGTTTTCATAATTCTTATTTGCAATCCAACCTGTTGATAATGTCAAGAATATCTAGCTGAAGGGAACATACAGTTGACACGTGCGAGTAGAATTAAGGACTTATGGTTATAGAATTAAGGGCCGATTGTCAATGGGCCACAATTTCAACTAGGAAGTTTCTGATGAGTTGGGGTGTCAATGGGCCGGGCTCGGGTCTGGAAAATTTTTTTTGGGTAATCCGGCTTGACGACTGGGCCCGAAACAGTTCAAAATACGGGCTAAGACCATACTCAGGCCCGGCCCGTTGACAGCCCTACTCATGAGCTTTGTAATAGGGATATGGTATGATAGAACCGTTTTCATCATGGTATAATAGAGTCTCTCTTCCTTGGACCCACATGGCAGAGGGAAAGGTGGATCAATGCCGTTCAACTGGTATAGGCTACCTTGGATGGGCCAACGTTAAAATTTCATAAAAAATGATGAATGATCGCCTGCGTCTAATTAGTGGTCCTCGAAGGGGAGAAACATGAGAGAAAGGGACGGCTAGGATGGTACTATTAGTGCAGTATTTGTAGCATGGGACACCCATCATAGAGCCAGAAAGTGGATGGTCCAGATCTTCTGGTCCTTGCAAGTTACAGCAGCTTGAAAATTTTTATTAATGAAGACGCCATACTTACGTTGTGCACATATCCACCGTACGTGTCTGCTGTGTCCTAGTCCCACTTAGATGGGCAATTGCCTAAAATTACACCAAATGGGGTGATCCTAACCATTCGATTGACTGACTTTCACCAATCAATCTGGACCATTGCAAAAATTCCTTTTAACCCGGTAGGTCAGTCTCGAATCATCTGACATTAACTGCAGTACTCTCGCATGGCTAGGATCGACACAAATGAATAAAATAGCGATGTGTGGCTGTGATGGAGTCGCTAGCTTGAAAAATGAACTTGGTACTCACATGCACGTGTAGAGGATAGAAATCCGTGTGGCAAGCCAACGTGGCATTGACAAATAGGATTAATAGAATCCTCTGTCCGAGGTTATCTGCAGTGTACTCGGGTGTTTCCAATTCCAATACGTGGGTCCAATGTTTCAGTAATCCACAAGACTAGGTACTCTGTCTCAACCGTGGATGGGCCACGTCCCGAGACGACTAGAAAATCCGAGCGTCAGATCGGTTAAGAAGAAAAAGACAAGGCGGCGGCGGTCCACATGCAGCTGAGAAAAGTCTTAAAAGATTGGTGGTTAGGATAATCCCACGTAAGACTTTTAGATACGGTCCATGTGCATCATTTTCCGACCATCACGTAGACAACCCGGTTCAAAAATCGTATTGGCCTACTCACCAGGTGGGCCACACTTCTGCGTCGGGTCAGATCATTGGCTACAGTTGTTTTCAATGGTGGGGCCCACCTGATGAGTGGGTGGGCCCGTTTTTGTGCCATGTGGTATTTATTATGGTGCAACATCTAACAGAGATGGATACAATGTTTTTACATGGAGACTCACACCTTGTAGGCTTGGTATGCGCGGCGCGGATTAGCTACTGACAGGTAGAGTAGCCAAACTCCCTACTGAAGTGACGTCACCAAGTTCTGTGGGGCCCACCATGATGTATGTGTTGTATCCACACCGTCCATACATTTGGAGAGATCATTTTAGGGCATGATCC
This sequence comes from Magnolia sinica, assembly GCF_029962835.1. Classification (NCBI taxonomy): domain Eukaryota; kingdom Viridiplantae; phylum Streptophyta; class Magnoliopsida; order Magnoliales; family Magnoliaceae; genus Magnolia; species Magnolia sinica. The sequence continues at coordinate 2,733,662 of NC_080573.1, read as the reverse complement.
AAAGAACGAGGCAGATCCAGGGCTGGAGTGGACTCCGCCACAGAAAACAGAGGAGAAAGTAATGCCCACCGTTGAAACCTTCCTAAGGTCCACCATGATGTTTATTTGAGATCCAAACTGTTCATATATTAACGAAGACATGAAAGAAGGGAAAACATAAATATCCAGTTGATCGAAAACTTTTGTGGCCCTTAGAACTTTTTAATGGTGGATGTCACTCTTCCCACTATTTTCTGTGGTGGGGTCCACAGAAATGGATGAACGGTGTGGATACAAAACATACATCATGGTTGGGTCCACATAACTTGATGACGTCACTTCAGTAGCGAGTCTCGCGACTCAACCTGCCAGTAGCTAATCCGCGTCGTGGTAAGCGCTACTCTTGATTGGTTTCGATTGGTGGGCCCCACATTTGACGACGGTTCGTTGTTCTCGACATATCTTTCACCGAGTATCTAGCTTAGCTACATTGGATCATGCCTCCGTACTTTGATGAGTCGTTGTTCTACCGTGTTAGTCCACCGACATTTCTAAAGTGATGGTGACTCATCCTGGCTAGCACGCGTATGGCGCACGTATGCATCATGGAGCATTTAAAACCTTGCGCCCTACGTGGGAGACGGATCAAATCCTTGAAATTGCACTTAGCAGGCGATCTTCACCACCAGATCTGCCGACAGTTGGCTACTTCATTTCTAACCGTTTGTTTAGTGTCGACTAAGATGGTTTGGATGGTTGTGATTAGAGGTGCAACTCGAGGAGGTGAAGTAGGATTGGGAGTTAACCTAATCACAACCGAACATCAAAGGAGTCGACCGAGGCCCTATCCAACCATAGACCCAACGCAAGCTACCAGCTGAAGCCCAACATGTGCTGATCAACCTCAGCACAATTTGAACTTAGTTGCGTTAAGCTGGTTTGACAACTGCAGATAGTAATCTAATAAATAAAATCGGATTTCCATCAACATTATTAAAAAATACCATTAAAGTAACATCTATAACTATTAAAATAATATTAAAATTTTCATTTTTATAATCTCCACTTGATGGACCACTTAACATGTGGCCATTAATATTAATATTGTGGACCAGAGTTTCCATTCATGAAAGGTTTTGATCAAGAACCCTAAATAGCTTAGTGTCCAGGGCATGGATGGTTCCAACCCGAATTGTATTTTTCATGCAGTCTATGATATTCTATACATATTATGCATGTTAATTGTTATTCACGTGCACTGCCTATAAGGTTGGATTTGGGATGTGAAGATGGCTAATGAATTGAACTAGTTACCATTGAGTTGAGTGCAACATTGGTTGACCATGGTCATATGGTCGGTTAATTCGGTTGATTTCATGACTCAATGGCAAATAAGTTGTGTTTTGATATTGATCCTAGCTAGCATAAACTATAGATTCGCTTATATGTTGAGAAATCATAAGATTTTTCAACTAACTCTTACGGTTGGTTTACATTCTTAAATTTTGAGTTAGGCCCTCCGTCATAGAAAATGAAAGGATTACACATCCTTTCTACCCCGCATGATGTGCAGTATCTACGTTATGTGATTTTATGATACTTAGGAAAGATTTAATGGAGTTTCGACATTATTTTATTTAGCCATGTTTTGTGGAGTTGAAGATTATGGGTAAAAAAAGAAAAAAGAAAAAAAAACAATACCTAATCTTACTGTGCATGGTTTAAGACTTCAAAATAAGGGGAAAAAAAAAAGAAAAGAAAAGAAGAAGAAAAAGATAAATAAGAGAAAGTATTAATGAATAAAAGATAAAACAAATTGAGTTTGTGCTTTTGATGCATCTAAGATGTGCGAATTGAAATGTATATTAATTTGGGATACAAGAAGGAAAATGGAAGACCCAATACACTTTTTTAACAAAAGAGATAGTTGAATATCCCCAATTCTAACCATAATCTTTGACTTTAGTACTTTTTTGTGGACTGTTTTTCCAAAGCATATTTCTTGAATTGGGCAAGACTTTGTTGTCAGCTAAGAAATCTTTGAAGCCTTTGGAGACTAGGACCCACCCTACATCTGATGCTTACGGACCCTCTCTTTCTCTGTGTCCCATGACCCCTGGAATGACAGCTGATGCATTGTGTTCATAGATGAAGATCGTCAACTCATGGTAAGCCGATGGTGGACACTTACCCCTATTTCATGATTTCGACATATGTAAGATCCAAAGATAGGTTTCTGTTACGTAAAAAAGTATGTTAGGTGGCCGTCAACTTGTGGTTGGCTGATGGCCCACTTGACACTATTTTATCTGTCAAAATAGGCTTCCTGACACTTGAGGGAGCGAAAAATAAAAGTAGGAATGATAATGTCACCGTCAGCTCACCACGAGTCTACAGTTTTTATTTTGTTGATATGGTTCGTTGAATGGTTCTAGGAGGTGCTGTGACCCTTAATATGCAATCCATTTGGCTTTGTGATGTTTTATGGATTGGATAAATATAATTTTAAGACGTTTAAACAAGGTTTCCAAAGTGTTTGGATGACCAACCAAGATTTGACTTGTTTAGGTTATGAATCTACCAATCAAGTATATTAGTTATTTTCACTTGAGGTCTTGGTATCGATCCCTAGCGGGGGTGGCTAACATGGCGTGTGTACTGACATGGGTGTGTACTAACAAGCTAACTCATATATATATATATATATATATATATATATATATATTCAAAACTTGCTCTAAGACATACTTTGTCCAACTTCTATAGGCATATGGTGAGTGTCGAGCTATATAAATAGTTTTAATTAAAAATTAACCAAAGTAAATGAATAATTTAATGTTGTTTAAGGTGGGGTATCTGCAATATCTCAAAATAATTAAATTATCAACTACATTACCAAATTTACATTGATAAAATGATCTAAACAGTTCAAACATCAGCCATATAAATCAACGGTGAAACATTGTAATCGTATGCTCATGACCCATTTAAGGCTTAGAATTTTTTGTTTTACCAATGTATATATTTCAATATGCTTATTATAATTAAAAATCATATATACAATAATTAGAGATTGAAGTTGTTTTAATAATTAAAATTACATTCTTACAAATATACAATATAATTTAAGTGCCTAACGATTATGGAATTACAAGAATTCTAAATAATTGCTGCCAAGCACAGTAGAAGAATTTAAAATCCAGGTATTCCAAATCAAGGTGATTTTCAATCCAACAATTCCGAGTCCATGGTGCCAAATGAGGTTAGTACAACCCATGTTGCACCCCTAACCATAGCCATATGGTGGATTAATCACAGCCATAAAAAAACGGTGGTGAACCATCCTTATATCCATGCCTTTTTTTATTGTCATGAAGATTAAGATTGCCAGGTGGACCGTCATTAATGAATACGCGTTCTGGTATGAATGTGCCTACCTAAGTTCGACTTAAGGTCTTGTCACTGTCAAACCTGTTTAGATAACTAAAAATAATGAAATAGAAATAAATATTATTTATTAGAGAGGTACCATCTAAACCATACTTTTCTAATAATTAATGTCCTCATTCACGTGCATTGCATAACGGATAAAGCAGCCTTAAAAAGCGTTAATGAAAGAGAATTATATAATAGAATACGTGGCCTGAATATTTCCACATCATATACGGGTTCTTAATTTTGACAAATTGGGCTTTCATTACGGAATCTGAACCGTTGATCTGTTTTGTCCCACTTTGGATGCTCTATGGTTCAAAATTCTTCTTGATAAGTGAATCTTAACGTTGGATTCATGGCACAAAATGGACGGTTAATAAGAGTATTACAATGAAGTTCCATTTCAACAGAAAACAGTGCTAACATTGATTGAAATTATCTTAAAATGAAGTGGGATTTTTAGGGTCTTCTCGATCCAGTGGGACGCAGAAGACCAATGGTGTGGATTACCTAAACATAGGACCCACTTGTCAAACTTAAAATCCATGTAGAAAGGTGAAAGATGTGCTAAGATATTTTATCAATCGTACCTTAAAAAAATGCTACTTTTGGGGCTACCACTAAGAGGACTTGATACCATTGTTACAATGGGTGAATTGCGTAGCATCCTACTCTCTTTTATGGGGCTTATTGTTTGGCAATTAAGAACCGTTGGTTTGATGGGTCGCTTAGCAGACGGACCATGTCTCGTGGAATATCCTAGTCGGATAGTACAAACCTCTCGATGGGTGACATGGCAATAGCTAGTTAGGGAAATATGTACAGCGATGATCCATGTCGAAATAATAAAATACCAAAAGATTGGACGACTGGATCTTCAGATTTTCATTATATAGACTATTCACTGTGGGGTCCATCAGACCAACGGTTTGGATCACCTAACTAAGGGTCCCAATTGCACAAACTGAAAACCTTACAGTTGAATGAGGATCACACGGTTTTCTAAATGGACCGTTTGGATTATGTGTGAAATTCAATCCATATTCCTGATAGCTTTACGTATGGGTTAAAGCTGAATTTCACATCTTGATAAGATGGAATACTATACAGTTGGGAGAGATTATATGATACACGTCCGGCATATGTGCAGAATATATCTGGGTTTTCAAACCTGGGAAGTGGGTCCCATTTTTCGGTAATCCATACCATTGATATGTTGTGTTCCAGAAATCTACTAGATTGGAGAATCCTCTCAACCAATGTTGGAGCTTTTTCTTTTTTTTTTTTTCATTTAAATGTGAACTGATTTCTTAACCGTCCATCCGTAGATCAAAATCATAGGGGCTGTCTATTTTGGCAAGTGGGACCCGTGGTTTTATATTCAGGATCATTGATGTATTCTGTCTCACTGGACCGACCATGACCCAAAAATTCAACCAGATTGGGAGATCCCAGTAACCAATGTTGGGACTTTTAATAGTTGAATGTGGACCGTTGATGCATTTCCCTTCTTGACTATCTATACGTAGGCTACAAATTGAAGGTTGTGATTGTGTTATGGAGGAGATTTTCTGGGGCATAGTGCATTCACCGTAGGATGCAACGGACCAATGGCTAGATTTTTCTAATTGGTGCTCTTGTCTCACACAAAGCCACACAAACCAGGTGGGACCCACTTACGTAGATGATTTCGTTGAAAATCTATGAAAACAAGACACGGAGACCATCAGTGCTGTCATACACGGCTCAGATGTGCTACACATGCCAGGTTGGCACTTGTGGCTGTACGTGGTGGTGGTGCATGTGGTGTTAGCAAAGCCCCGTTGTGGGGTACAATGTCGTCCTCATTTTTACACATAAACAAGGCATGAAAAAAGCATGTCATGTACATGCTGGGTTACTGTTCCATTTGCCTGTAGTGGGCCACGATTAGATTGTGATGATCAACGGACAGGAAAAGATATTAGGCCACCAGCTGACTAATTAAATATTTGCACTACTCCACTTTAAGAAATCAACCATGGAACTGCATATTGGCAGAATGATACACACTCATGTAACCAGTTTAACTGAGCTATGGCAGTTACAACAGCTGCAATGGCCATTGGGACGGATGGTTTGATGATCTTGGCATCCGACCGCATGGGGAAGAAGGAAAAATGCAAAGGTTTGTTGAAGAGGGAAAAATGCAAAAGTTTGTTGAGGAACTGCGGAAGCATATAGAGACGAATCAAGCAAAATACACAAATCACATAACTAAGTCCAAACAAGAATATATAAATTTTATGTCGAAAAATTTTACGGAAAAAAAAACCATAACACAACGATGAGTATATATTATAAAAACAGAAATTACAAGAGATAAAATATTATTGATGCCAACAAGCATTGAATCCACTTCACAAGCCCAAGCTATGCCCTTTAAACCCTTAGTAATGAATTATAAAGCCTTAAAACACTCATACACCTAAATTTAGATTATCTCTGATATATAAAGTATCACAACCAGAATAGAAAACAAATCCGGCACTTATGTGACTTTGCTCGCACGTTTGATGAGTCTTTCAATGACATCGACTATCCTCAATGTCATCGAACTTACTTTGATGACATTGATTAGCAACACTAAAACATTCCAGCAATTAACATTGATTTTTCTGATGTTATCGAGCATCTGTCAATGACATCGAGTGGTTTGTTGATGGCATTGACAAACCCCTGTTGTTACTGATAAATTTGAGACATCAACAACAAGATTATCTTAATTCCAAAACTTCCGTCAACCCTACGAAAGTTCTAAGCACACCTAAGCATTACTATTTCTAGTTGTGTGGCCTACTTGACATTCGAATTTGCATATTTTATGAGCTAATGTCCTAACACATGCTGGCATAATAGATGGATGGAGTGGATGTTATATAGACATAGAGGTGGGCCACTTCATTTTCCGAAGGAAAATAAAACTTCTACATGATTTCTAAGTTCATGATTATCATCCATCACATTTTGCCATAGTATCAAAGTTCTTCTCTAGAGTTTGAGGTGGGTGTTTGACAAAAACATTCAACCATGTGTGCCATTGTACAAAGATTTCAAATAGTAGAAATATATACTGTCTTAAGCATCTTAAACCAGCTTGGAGTGGTAGTCACAATGGTTATTGCTGGAAAAATGTGTTGAAATATCGAAAAATAAAAAATAAAATAATCTTAATTATTTTCGTTTCACTAGGCTGAATCACGTAAAATAGACTTGTACCAAACCACTTGCACTGTCTTGTGACGGAGCGACCACTATGTGCACGTGCGAAGTATAAAGTGCATCAACTAGCGCCACTACAGCCACACTGCCTATGCCCACACCCTAGCCCAAGTGTTCTGGAACATGTAACCTGAGCGTCTCAATCTCCATAGCTCTAAGTAAGAATACTATACACACATCCACATATAAACCATATTTTTTTTCTTTTCATTTCTGATATAGGACAAAAGCACACACCGCAATTTTCATTTAAAATTTTTTAAAAAGCATTTTAGCAATAAAACGAAAATGTCGAATTTTTTAAATATTTTTTATTTTTTCCAAAACCACAAATTTCAACGGTTACACTTATAATTACAGTCAAGCTCACAACAACCATTGAATAGGTGGCCCACTTCAGCTAGGTTTGTAGGCACCTATTTTTCTAAACTCGAGAATCATACATATCGAATTCATGGATATTAAAAAAGCATACCAATGCATGTATCTAAGAAAAGATAACATGATATTCGGTTTTATTCCTCTCCAATTCCTCATCCATGTGTAATGTCAATGAAAAGTCTATTGCAAATTAAGTGCATGAATTGTGGATTGAAAGCATTGTTTTATAGCTAGAGTGGGAGTCTCCATCACAGACTCCCTCTCTCTTTATGTGTCTCCATAGCCTGGAGAAGGTTCTTGCCATTTCTAACTTTCTAAGCTACGTTAAAACCTACTCAATCATGTAGATGGCCATAATTCTATAGCCCCATTAGATGCCCCACTTAATTATTCAAACCTTTCAATTCTATTGACTTGACATATATAAGTGACATGTATAACCTACCTCAATGAAAAAGGCTAACATTCTTTCATTATTCGAATCACATGTAACCCACTGATACACGCACATACAATACTTTTAATATTTATGCATCTTAAGTTATACCTTAAACAATTTAATTTATTAAAGTTACTAATATGAGACCACGATAGTTATAATTATTTCTAATGAGATGAATTCTTTTAGATGGATGTGTGTTATAAAAATTATATGCCCAATGTAGTTACATTTGTTACTTTTTAAACAATCCTAACATCTTTATTTAAAATGCCTTATTTTTAAATGAAAATTAAATTATTATATTTATTTATTTTTAAAATTTAAAAACTATTACACTATAAAACATAATTGCTAATTGAACTAAAAGAATCAAAGTGCACATAATTGAAATGTGTGTATAAAATATAACTTAAAAGACAACTACTTTTATCAGTAGACTCACAAGAGTTTCAATTAACTAATGCAAGGAAAATTCATGTGGTGTGAGTGTAGAGTGCATGTGTTAAACAACAAATTTCCTGTACTTGGTGGTGTCAATGGTTAGGCTCGTGCCCGGCCAAAGCAGAATTTTGAATAAGCCAGCCTAAAAGAGTTCAAAATTCGGGCCGACACAACCCTAGGCTTGGCCTGTTGACAACCCAACTCGTGATTTAACTAGGGGTGTACATCGAGTCGAACCAAGTCGAGTTGGCCTCAGCTCGACTCGGCTTGGCCACTAGTTGACCTCAACTCGACTCGGCTTGGCCACTAGCTGACCTCAGCTCGAACTTGGCTCGGCTCGGTCCTCGAGCCTGACTGGCTAGCTTGGATCGGTTCGGTCAGCAGCTCGGGCTAGTTCGAGCCAAGATTGAGTTGAGTTCGCTATTGTAGCATTTTCACAAACACCTGGATTACACCTTCAAAATCTCACTGTATTTGAGATAGCAACAATAATTTTAAAAGTATTTTATTAAACACCTTCTAAATAATATAAAAATCAAGAAAAAAAGGGTGTTGGTTTCATATACATACCTTCCTTGCCACCAGCCACACTCCTTTGAGTCATTTCATTAAACACTTGGTGAGCAACATCAATATCAAAGTAACCGAGTCACCAAACTTGCTCGATCCGATTCCTATTCAAGCTAGGTTCAATTCTAGTTGAGTCGAGCTGGGGCTGGCTTGAACTCTTTTTCGAGCTAAAAAAATCAGCTCGACTCGAGTCGAACTCAGCTTCGAATCGAGTTGAACCGAGCTAGCTCGGTTCATGTACACTTCTCGATTTAAGAGAAATTGACCACTGTAGACACCACCTTTTACCCGACGTCTCTTCAAAGTGCTCCCAAACTTTATTTTCCCAAAGTAAGCCATTCGTATGGACACACAATTTATAGACAAAAATACCCTTGCATCTAGGGTGGCTAAATACCTATGGCTATGGTTATAATCCGTAGCCATAGGTTGGAAATGCAAGGGTATTTTTGTCCACAAATAGCGTGTCCGTACAGAATGGCTCACTGTGGGAAAGTAAATTTTGGGAGTGCTTTGAAAAGACGCTGGGTAAAAGGTGGCGTCTACAGTGGTCAATATCTCCACCATTTAACTCTCCAAAATATTAAGGTACATTGGAGTAGATTTAATCATGTACACCACCATAATTCTGTAGGACCACCTGACGGTCATCTTAATGATCTAAACTGTTCAATTCTATCTGCCTGACACAAGTGACATGTGTGGCCCACCTAAATAACAAATCCTAACAGGGTCATGATAGACCGATAGTTAACATGATCAATGTTTCAAAGCGTCCAAGGGACATGACGAGACCAGAAATCAAAGTCCGTTTTTTTCAAAACGGGAGATGTCGTTCGGGCTGCCTGTTGGCGGGAAACAAGCTTTAAAGACGACGAAATAGCGAGTTGGAGTTGTCGCGGGGATGAAATTCTCAGCCGTCCATTCCTTGAAAATGCGCCACGGACTGTCCACGTCGCGTAGCGGCAAAGAACGCAGGGTGGTGGGAGCTACGTAGGTAGATGAAATGGACCTTGGCTTTCGTGAGCAACGAACCCATCTTGCATGTACCACGTGCCCGTGTGGCCCACCACTTATGTGGGGCCCACACACTACTTTCTTGCCGATAGCCTCTTCCTGTCGGCCAGTAAAGCGACCTTCTCGCCAGCTGAAGAAAATTCTACGGTTTCTATCGTACGCTTGAGTGCGTCATACACAAACAGGAAGCGGATTGCGTCGTGCCCCCCGTCTGGAGGGACTCGGTCCAGGCAGGGCCTCTGTGGGGCCCACAGTGATATATGTTCTTTATCCACGCCGTTCATCAATATTTTCAGATGATTTTAGAGTATAATGCTAAAAATGAGGGAGATTCAAATCTTAAATGGACCACACAATAAGGATTGAATATACGCCATTAAAAATTCTTAGGAGCCATAGAAGTTTTGGATCAAGCTTATATTTATATTTTACCTTCATCCTTGTTTGAGTGACCTTATGAACAGGTTGGATGGAAAATAAAAATCATGGTGAACCCTAGGAAGGTTTCAACGGTAGGATCAATTATCACCGCTTCTTCCTATGGTGTGGTCCATTTGATGCTTTGATTTTCTTCTTTTTGATACTATTCCATAAAATTAGCTGGAAGAATGAATGGACGGTGTGGATAGAGCTAATAAATCATTGTGGATCCCACATAGTACTTCCGTAGACCGAGTCCGTCCACGGGTAGGAAGCAATCCGCTTCCAAACAAACAAGCATCCATCCAGCGGCCGGTTCCTCTACAGCGTTACTCGATAAGCTTATCCTAGAACACCGGGTTTTGATATGGTGCGGTGCCATCGGAGCCCACTATCGTACGGAGCAGGTGTCCAGCCCCTGAGTTCATCTCAAATGATGATCTGAACCGTTCATCTTCTGGATTTTATGCTACTTAGACCATTATAAAATGTATACGTTGAAGGGATGATTTTTATATGAAGATGAATATTTAATGGCTCGTATTCAAATCCAAGATTTATAGGTGAAGTTCATCAAGGAAGCATGATTTAGAGAAAATAATCTCTATATTGTAGTAGTAAGAACATGAACGGTTCGGATCATTTTAAGGATTTATCCTGGGGATGGAAACCGCCCATCGTACGGTAATGTGGTAGGGTGGCAGGCACCTTACACTATCAAAGTCCAACAACGTCGTGTGTGGGCCCATCGTGACGTTTAAATGACATACAATTAGCCCATCATGTGCGCTGCTGAGCTTCTCCTTGGAACCCAGACATCAAGCCAATAAAAACTCAGGTGGGCCACACCATGTAAAATAAGCCTAGAATCTCTAAAATCACATGGTGGGGCCACCTGACTTTGGAATTCCCTGATTTTTGGGATGTCCGTTCATCCTCATGTGGCTAATTTTATGAATGGATTCGATGGCATATAAAACTACGGTGGGCCCCACAAAATCTGAAAGGTTTTAATGTGCGTGACCGAATTAAAACTGTTCTTGTGGTGTGACCAACCTGTGTTTTGGATTGGGGTGCTTTTTTGAGATATAGATAAACTTGAAAGGCTGCACCTTATGGACGGATTGGATATGGGCCCTACAAAACGGTGGGTCCCCAGACAGTGATGTGGATTAAACTTGTGAATCTACAAAAGCTGCAGGAACTGTCCAAATCTTCGTTATTACCGTTAAAAAAATGAATTTTAACATAATCACGCTTTCATTGATGGCAGAGGATTAGGTGTGGCCCCGGCCTCATCCAACAAGGTGGGCCCCACGTTCAGGGTCGCACCTAATCTGATCCGTTCATTCATGATCATATCCTTTGGTTTTTAGAGTTGAATGCAAGCAAGTGAAAATCATCCTTCATTTGTTCTAAATTCATCTGGAGCCCGTTTTGACGAAAATCATCCATTCAGCGTGATGTTTTACTAGTGTCCCATATGAATCAGATTCCACAACATGGACGGTTTGGATCATTGGAACATTCATCATCTGGGACCTAATGAGTAGCGATACACGATGGATCCTGAGTAGGGCGACGGAGGCAAAACGAACTCAAGTGGTAGTATATCAATTGGCACGGGCTTCCTGTGACATCGAGTTCATTTTGCCTATATCGGATCACAGACATGTGTCGCCCCACTGGGCCCACGGGAAGACATATTCCGATGATCGTAACCGTCCATGTTTTGAATGTTATGTCGTATGAGACACTGGAAGAAATTTACATTTGATTGACTATTCTGACCATTAATATGTGTATCTTATGAATATGGACGGTTTGAAAAGAAAAATTTTCCAAGACTTGCATTCAGCTCAATGAATCAATGGTCAGGATCTTTATTTTCAGAATGACATTGAATAATAAGCCATCAGAAGAGTGTCCACAGGAAAGTGCTGATTCCTGAGTCGACACACAGGCAAAACTCTCTGTTAGCTCCAGTAAGAGGACCAGCGTGCACTGGCCGATCACACGGTTTTAAGAAATTCCGTCCAGTGGGCCAGCGTGCACTGGCCTCATATTTGCCTCATACATGGTAGAAATGAGGAACATGCATGAAAGATCAGAGCCGTTCATTAGGTGATCCCTACCATCTAGATTCCATGTCACAAAATTTAAGCCAATCCAATCTCCAGGTGGGCCACTCTTGTACATATAACTTCACACCTATCTCCAACCTGACACAGGCAATGTGGCCCACCTGATGATGAACGACACGGATCTTTAACAAACATGCCATGTTCTGTTCATTTGGAGAGAAAAGGATTCGGATGGGGATTCTCAGCCACTCATAAAGTGAAGCTCTTGGGTCCCACCATTTTCCTGTGCTTGTACGTGTACAGACCAGAGTAGGTGCGTACTACGCACTATGCTCACTCTAGGGTCTATGTTCCAACCATCAATTTAACCGACGGCACAGCTTCTATTGTCATGTTTCGGGAAAGTATCACCGATACGGCACGGGTCCTTTTCGCTTTTTGTAAAGGGAAAAACTTTGATACTCTGCTTAGTGTGATGGATGATACACAGGCACTTAGAAATTACTTTAAAAAATTGAATAATTGGAACATTAGTAATTCAAAATACTGTCTATATTGTATGTACCAGTTTTGATTTTTTATTCACAAAAAAAGTGACGCTTATCCGATTAGCTTAATATCAGATTGGCAGACATTGATTGGACGGTTAGTATGAAAAGTAACCAATGGTCTTATTTCAGAAAACAAGTGTCCACAAATCAGAGGTTTATATTACTCAAAGAATCTGATTTTTGGCATTCTGGTCAAAGGAAGTGGGTTTCAGTGTTTAGTTGGTTTAGTTTGAGTTAGTATATGCCGCTTATACCATTTCTAAGTGCCTGCGTAGCAAGCGTCAAGGACATCCAGAGTATTAAATAACCTTCCTTTTGTAAAAGGTTGGGCGGGATCAGACTTTGGAAAAAAGGAATTCTCCTACAGAAAGTACCATAACCCCATGTTCTAGTCAGAGCTTTGGTGGCTGAGATCTTCAAATAGATCCAACCGTCCAAGGTCACCACTAGTCGGCACGTGGAGAGATTTAGCGGTGATGATCAAATGGATCCTACAGAATGCGATGATCATCCATATGAATGCAAAGGACCATTCAAAAGAACTCATCAAGTCACAATGAATGGATGATCTTAATTGGCGTATTGGCTGGACATCTGATGGACGGTCAAAATATGGAAAAAAAACAATAACACGGATTCAACAAACAGATGACGTTAATCAGAGGTCAGGATTGTCGAATGAATCCCACATACGTTGGTTCCCACTCTTTGGGCGGTTACGAATCATAGCTATATATGTCACGTTTGTAATGTCTGACTGCACGCGTATGATTCTGTTGTACACCAAAGTCTACCTAAAATTTAAGTGCCGACGGTCACTATTCATCCAAGTCTTCGCGGGCCAATCTGAAGAATCTCACGATCTAACGATCCTTCCCATCCCAACACTTTTTTTTTTTTTTTTTCAACGGTCAGTTTTCCACGTCACGGATCGGAAGCCCATCTGGAGATGTTACGGAATTTAATTATATTTATTATTTTTAATGCAAATAAACAACTTGCGGGGATAGCTCAGTTGGGAGAGCGTCAGACTGAAGATCTGAAGGTCGCGTGTTCGATCCACGCTCACCGCATTTCCTTTTTAATTTTTCATATCATCTCACATATGGGCCATTGGTTGAATATTAACTCTTTTTTTTTTTTTTTCCAAGGTACGTGAGATCGAGGTCGTCGGTTGGATATTATTTTAATTTTTACCTTTTAAAGTTTTCATCTCACATATGGCCCATTGGTTGAATATTAACTCATTTTTTTATTCAAGCTAGGTAAGATCGAGGGTGTTGGTTGGATATTATTTTAAATTTTAGTCTCATGCTATGTGAGATCAAGGTCATTGGTTTGTAATCCGGAATTTACATTACATTATCTGGAGCATCACCTGATCAAATGATCCTCACCGTTAAAGCTATTGATATTCACACAAACAACCTCACGAATATATCCATGCTAAGGTGATGAAGCAGAGTCCAGCTTGAAGTGAAGAACACAAAGGCAATGTGCATCAAAAGCTAGAGAAAAAGATATGAATAAAAGGAAGCCAAACAATGGCAGTTCCATGGTCCGAAAGCGGACTGGGTCTGTATAACAATGATCCAGCTAGAATTCTTCCAATGGAGTTTTTGTGTGAAAGAAACCCAAAATTTCAATTCCAAAATGATACTTTTGTTATTTGATTGGAGTGCAGCTTTTCAGAAAAAAAAAATGTTGAAGGGTCATCAACCTTAGGAACCCAATCTCTCTCTCTCACACCCGGTGATTTGGATAGGCTAACCCGCTATTTTGCGAGACCCATGATTATCAGATGAGAATGATTTTGAGACCATGGGCAATCCAAATCCAATCCCTCCTATTTAATGTCCTACGTTATCATAGGTGGACCAGCCTCGCCCCACAGGAATCTGTATCAGGAAACAATTACAAAGTCCTAATGGATCAATGCCAGAAGAGAATGTTTGGCTGCTCAGCACATTTCAAAATTACGCCAGGGCTGCCTGTGTAAATTGCAAATTCCCAACATGTGTTGTTATTTCCAAAAAGGCCCTGCGCTTATGAGAAACAAAGAAACAAACGGCACACACAAACCATTTTTTCACACGTGAATGGACAATGTCAATAAGCTCGGGAAACACCGTTCGTCTTTTAGTTCGAAGAAGTCTGGATTGGATGAAGCATCATATGAAAACATTCCCCCTTTTCTTCAGGCATGAAAATGAAACACATTCCATCAGTTGCCCACTCTATCATCCAAAAACCAACCCAAAGAGAAGGTATAAAAAAAAAGCTCCTGATTTTAAAAAAATAATAATAATATATTTGAACCATAAATGATATCATATAACATCTTTACACTGAAGTGAGAGTTCTTGAGGGAGGTGTAACTTCTTACAAAACAAGAGACGGCCCAGATGTCATTCTAAATTGCAGTCAATAATACCGGGGACCTGGGGGAGGGTACCCCTCGGAATGCCACCTCTCAGTTGATGGAAAATTACCGGGTGAAGGCCTTGGTGGTGGAACTCCATAAGGAGAACCTGCAAAACATATCATATGGGAGTTGTTCATTTAGAGAGAAGGTAAAACAACAACAACAACAATGCTTCCCAATAAAAAAAAGGGTAAAAGAAAAATAAACAAGTAAATAAGCTTATGTTTGGGTGCTCCTGCTTGTGTGTGTGTTAATGATTTTTTGAAGGATTGATACTCCTAAGACACTGTACAAGTTTTTAACTGAATCCTGTTATATCAAGTTCTTCGTTTCTTTCTTATAAATGTTGTAGTCACATGAGCACACAAGGGTGTGTTTGGATTGCACCCATTTTTCGTAAATCAGCAAGTGACATGCAGATGTTGGGAAAGCTGCTCCCTCTCTATTTTTTGCAAAAAATGGGATTAGTGAGGCATTGCTTGACCACCTCTCACACATGTTAAATGTTTTCAAAAATCTAAACCACTCATTGGACTCATTGTCACAAAACAGGGGTGAAATTTCGGCTGTCAGATATTTGAGTGGGAAAGAATCTCGTATTTTAATTATAGCCACTTGCATGCTTCCAACAGGCGCTGACACAGAGTAATATGTGTTAAAACACATTTTTAGTGGCACCCAAACATGCCCTAGGGATGCTGCATCAAAACTCTGTAAACCAATTTTGTTAAGGTTAAGGCCTGTTTGCATGTGGAGCAGTGCCAATCAAAACAGATAGGATTGCCCTATCCATATCTTTTTGAACAAGAGAAAAAACAACTGAGTCGGGAGAAAATTGTCCTTTAACACATTTCCTATTGGCACCATACATTTTGGATAAATTAAACACCCGATGTTTCGGATTCACTCCCTCTCTAGACACGGCTTAGAATGACTGTAACACAATATCACGTTTGATAAATTAAAAATAAATGGAACAGGAAGCAGAAGCATGAGTAGCAATGGGATGTAGAAACTTAAGTGATCATATGACACAACGCCTATTGGATTGATGGACAACCAAATTTGAAAATATTCAAACCAGCATAGAGGTGTCTTGGTTTTAAGATCTTTTTTCGTTTTCAGCAAGACATTGTTGAATCCCCACTCAATTCCCTGTTGAAATGGTCCAGGACAGGCTAAAAGCAATGGTTAGTGTCCTAGAAGAGGACTTCTTTAGCTCCCCATTGGACGTTGAAATAGGTGTAACCCCATGGCCTGTCAGGGGTGCAGGATTCCAAGAGGAACATGGTCCTCCTCTACCATGTAGAACAATCACCACCAGGGTTTTTAATACTCGTCCAAGTTGGGCGCGACTTGGAATCGGTGGGACCCAATCTGGTTTGGCAGCACTAGTTACTCCACACCCCCTTACCAACTCGGGCTCAGGCCTGAATGAATCAACCAAACTCGCCAGTCTTTTAGCCACGATCACCTCAGGCAATCATGAGGTTCCAAATGGGGACAGACTTGCAGATTCGAGCACAAAACAGTAATGATTATGTTGCTTTATACACATGCGACCATACAAGTTTTTTCAACAGTTCTGAAAAGCATGGTAGAGTCGGTCTTGCATCCGAATATTATGATGCCACAGTCGTGACAAGTCAAGCTTAACAAGTACCAGGAAGTGGAATTTTCAGTAGTCATGGCTCAAAAAGGAACCTATGCTAATTCTACTGCTAATAAGAAAAGGGTGCTATTTGATTCTTTGCAGAGAATGATGCTTGATACATAGCCAGTTGGAAAATTGGACACATGGCATATGTTAACTTGAATTAAACACACTAAATTGCAAAACCCACCGTCACCAAGTCACGATCCCAAAATCAAATAGTTGAACAATCCTAACCTCTGATTCATGGACACTAGCTTGTTGAAATGGAACCATCTTAACTGTCTAATAAATGTCCACCACTTCATTAGTCATATAATAAAATAAGAGTGATTTTTGGTTCATGATACATCTAAACTGGGACCTGTTATGGCATTTTAATTTGAATTATTTGTATGCCACGTGAGCAATTTCTAGGCAATGCCAAAGTGCCTATGTATCATCTATCGCACTCTGCCAGAGCATCAAAAGTTTTCTCAATAAGCGACAAATTGTTATGGGCACACTCTACCTGATAAATACACTCATTTTTTCTACTTTTGCCAATACAATAGCAAAATGTTTTACCAATTTAACACTGGAAGTAGAAAGGATGGGTACACATATCAGTCAGCATAAATAGTGGCTCCATAAAAAAAGAAAAATACGTCAGTTACTGTAACAAGGCAAGTCAGGCAACTTACCATAAGATGTGGTGAAAGGACTGTGTGGCTCAAGCGGAGGCCCCATTGGAGATCGAGGATCTGCTCGGGGCAATTTAAGGTCTCCAACATGTGCGCCAGGACTGCAGTACGAAAAGGAACTCCTTGGGCTTTCAAAGTTGGGTCTGCCAAATGAGGTTGGCCTTTCCAAGTTAGGTGTCCCGTAGTGATCATTCCTGCCATAGCTCCGATAGGGGTCATTGTCAGCTACAGGAGTGGAATGCCTGCCTTCAAAGCTGGATCTGCTGTAGGGATCATTCCCGCCATAGCTCCGGGAGAGGTCAGTGCCACCCCCAGGAATGGCAATCCTGCTTTCAAAGTTACGTCTATCATAGGGATCTTGCCCACCATAGCTTCCATAGGAATCGGGTTCATTCTTAGTCAATGAATGGTCATAATTAGAATAGTTCCCATAAGGACTATCCCTTGGGACGGAAAGATTGGGATCACCTGACCCAGATCTGAACCCTCCGGAATAGATTTCGGGTTTTCCATATACGCCAGCCCCGGAATACGATGGGGTCACCTGTTGCATCCAAGACCCATGTCAGCATCCAATTCCCACAATAATGGAGGCAGCATTAAAAGGAATATACGTCAGAACTAGTGGAGGGTTGTATTGTAATCAACTTATTGATTGTAATAAACCTATGTAATATACTATTAGATAGTGCTTGATTGTAACCAACCTATGTAATAGTCTATTACATAGCACTTGCAGGAGTTCTGCACTCTCATTGTCGGTACCAAGCCCAGATAAATGAGGGTTGTGTCAAGTTGGTAGCAGAGTCAAACTTATGCCATAACTTCCATCGTAAATCCAAATGGATAAGTTTACAAGACATTTGTCGGACGAGATTCCATAGTGTATGTTGTTTGCAGATGATGTAGTTTTGATTGACAAGATGAGGGAGGAAATAAATGCAAAGATAGATTTATGGAGGTGTGCTTTAGAATCTAAAGGATTTAAAATTAGTTGGACCAAAGCAGAGTATATGGAGTGCAATTTTAATAACAACAAGAGTAGAAACAAATTAGTTAGGATTGATGACCAAGAAGTTTCTGAAGACCACTTTTGATATCTTAGTTCAATAATTAAAGAGAGTAGAGAGATCGAGAAGGATGTTGCAAATAGAATTCAACCTGGGTGAAAGAAATAAAGATGTGCCTTTGGAGTTTTATGTGATTGTTATGAACCCACTCAAACTGAAAGGTAAAATTTATATGATAGCTATAAGACTAGCCATGCTTTATGGGATAGAATGATGGGCAGTGAAGGAACAATGTTAGGATGAGTATAGCTAAAATGAGGATGTTGGGATGGATGAGTGGTAAGAGGAGAAAGGATACCATTCCCATGAATGCATTTGAAGGAACTTAGGAGTATCACCAACAGGTAATAAGATGAGAAGAAGCAGACTCAGATGGTTTCATCATGTGCAACGGAGACTGAGAACTGCGCCAGTTAGGAGGAGTGAGTTGGTGCATGTTGAAGGCTCTAAAAGGGCAGGGGAAAGGCCCAAAAGGACATGGGCGGAGGTACCAAGAAAAGTTGAGTCCTTGATTGAGTGGAATGATGGAACGAGATTCATGTAGCCGACACCATATAATTGGGATAAGGCTTAGATGATTGATGATGATCACACAGAGGAGAGAAAAAGAATACATGATGGGGGGGAAATCATCATTACACAGATTTTTTTTTTTTTCCCTTTCAAAAGTATTGCAATAATATCATGATATTTCACACTATTTTGTGATTTTTAAGAATAAAAATGTCTAAAAAGAAAGATCATGACCTTTTCAATATACCGCCAACTTTTTGTCACAATGGCTTAGGGTGCATTTGGTTGGCACCAAATACCATAAAATTCATGATTTTGTGCAAATTTTCATTATATTTCATGATTAATCAGTCTAATTTACTGCCAAAATTTCATGATATCTGATGCCACCAAACACCCTTAAATAAGTTGGTCGGAAACAAGAATCTAAAACAGAATATGTATGGCATACTAAAGTCAAGGAGCTACAGTTTTAGTTTTGCATGTCTGACTGTGCAGTCAATTACTAGGGCACCAAAACTATTGCATTCATCAATAGACTAAATGTCATCCTTTCTCTTTCCTTTCACTATAATTTGAAGTTCCGAACAAAACTGCACATACTTCTGGTGGATCTGGTCACAATTTTAAAATGTGGCTAATAAGAAAAGTTTGAGAGAAACGGCTGTCACTACACTAGCTAAAGCAATATTAGGCATGTGCTTCCATCAAGTATGCATAATATATTCTCATTTGATGAAATATTACCTAAACAAGCTAATGTATACCAGACTTGCATCATCTCCCTCATTATAGATGAAGAAAGGGAGGATCCACTACATCAATATTATCCACTACATCAATATTATCTTAGTTATTAAGAATTCAATTTCCATACAGGCAGTACATGTGTATGAGTCCAGACCTTTCATCTATTGGGCCCCACTTAACATGCCTACCCTACCAGCTGATCGGCTACAGGACTGTTCTCACTTAACCAACAGGAAAAATGGATCCCCTTCCATAATTCAAATGTAGATGACTAAGATGAATCCTGCAACTCACACTTACTAGTTGGGGATGGTGGAAACCATAATCTGGAGGGGTGAGAGGTGAGTGAGAATTTCTCCAATGTCCACCAGCTGCTGCAGAAGGGAATCATCATTAGAACATCCATAACATCCATCAGATAGAACAAGGAGAGATTGTGAATGCTGTTATTGAAGAGTAAAGATATGAAATGCAAGTGAGGAAACCTGATACAGCTCCAGCATTTTGGGGCAAAGGGCTGGTAAACGACTGGATGGAATTTTCACGAGAATAAGGTGAGAAGTCACGATTATTCAAATTGGAAGGTCCTAGTGCACATTTCATTTCATTCAGGTATCTTTCTGACTCTGCTCTGTTCAATTCTGGAAACATAACCTTCAAAATGGATACGAGTGTCAATGGAGTATCATGACCAATGGAGCATAAATGAATCAAACAATTGCATTTCTTGATACGAGTTAGACAAGCTGCACACACCTCACACATTGACATGCAGTAACATGTACCAAGACATCAGACCCATGCACAGGTGGGGCCCAGCATGTTGATAACCCGGCCAAGAAATCAAACCCAGTCAACCTCTCAGGTGTGCTACATGGCTTGGCGCACCTGATGCACCTCTCAGATGTCCCACATGCATACCTGATGCCTGTGGTGATGTGTAGAGGTGTGTTTGCGCTTAGA
Organism: Magnolia sinica; assembly: GCF_029962835.1. Lineage (NCBI taxonomy): Eukaryota > Viridiplantae > Streptophyta > Magnoliopsida > Magnoliales > Magnoliaceae > Magnolia > Magnolia sinica. The sequence goes on along the minus strand of NC_080573.1, from coordinate 2,713,023 downwards.
AAAGCTATCCCATCCCAAATAAGGTATTCAATAACAGTAATGGTGGCTGTAATGGCCAGCCTTATGGCCGTTACAATATGGGCCGTAATGGTCGTTATAGCCCTGTAATGGTTAAAAAATAATAATTTAAGGAAGAAACTGCATTGGCCCCGTACCAGTCCATCACGGCCTGGTATCGGCCCAGCATTAGCCCATTACTACCGTTATAAGCCCATTACGAGCCATTTTTACCAGAATGGCCGTTACAGTGCATATCACGTAACGGGTCCCACCATTACCATTGCATAACCATTTTCAATAACATGGTCCTGAATGCTACCTGATCGAAAAACTCATCTGCTCCAGGCATATCTTTGCTCATTGGTAGGACATAGTTTGCTGAGAAAGAAAAAGGATGCTGACCACATTAAGTCTTGAGGCAGAGACGAGGCTTCCAGGACCCCCAAAAAAATCAAATTACTATTTAGAAGCAATATCAGTTTGAAAATGTTCTTGGGTACCTAACATCTCATTTACTGCTTCAGCCGGCACTTCCTTTCCCATTTCTTTAAACCGTTTTTCTGCACGACGCTTCAGCTCATCGGGTCTTGGGAAAATAACCACTGCAATCTGACATGTGACATATCCTCAGAAGAAATTAGAGGGCCATGAGTTCTATGAAACTTCAAACATAAATTTTGTCAAAGGACCAGCATAAAATAGTGTTGATTATTGAGTTTCAAAAGGTACCTTGCGGTAGTTTACAAATGCCTTCAATTTACGTTTACGGGCACTCTTATATACGTTTGTTTGATCGAGAATGTAATTACGAGGCGTCTTGGCAGCCCTAGCTAAAAGAGTATTAAATATTCCCGTGGCTCGATCCATCAAACGATCAAAACGTTCTCCATAGTTTTGCTTGCGAGTAAGTCCAGGCACCTGCAGAAGATATATAGATCATTCATGGGACTATACCTTGAGAAACAATGAAGAATCATAACAAGAGATGACAACCAATAAATTGCTACGCATCAGCAGTCATTTTTGTAAAAATAATACAATGATAAATCCTTGGGAACAACAAACCTTCATTTGATCCAGAGCCAGGTTTGTTCCAAGCAAAAGATAACGTTTTTCAGGATGCTCCTTCACCCATTTTTCAGCCCAAGTAGTTTTGCCAGAAGCAGGTAAACCAACCATCATCAGCACCTCACAATCCTTGGGATTGGAAAAGGTGGGACCCGTGATAACATTCCCGTCTTCGAGTGCAGAACTCCAAGGCCTATAACCTTCTTCAGGAACCAGTCCATCTTCAACGCTAAACTGCACCTGAACAACCACATTTTTCAAAAGAATATGTGGAAACAAGGCTGATTCCCATTGTAGCTTTCTCACTGGAGAATTCACCACCCCCAGACCCCTTGGACCCGCATCGAATTCCTTGGCAGTACCCAACCATTTCCCATTCTTGGAAAAACCAATAACAGCAAATGGCTTGTTTTCCAGGTTCACAGCACAAACGATTGTATCACCCACACCAAACTTCGTACCGTAATCCGAAAACTTCCCTGAATTTGAAAATTTCCCTGTTCCTCCAAATCCGAAACTGTGTTCACTTTCTCCGAGGTTCCCCACGTTATCATCCCCTCTTGAAATACCAACCCGACACACATGCTGCTGATCCAGGGGAGTATCCTCCATGATGACTGGCTGCGCAGAAATGACTTTGCAGCCAAAACAATACTTCCCTCCAGTTATTCCAACATTTGCACGAGCACCAGACCAGCAGTATGCAAATCCATCTTTTTGAAGTGCATGACCTTGAAGACCACTTCCTTCTACATCAAAATCTGGTAAAAGAGATGAAATTTACAGCAATGAGCAATATCTATGAAAGAAGAAACCAACTAGTAAAAGAATCAGCTATTCAATGTTAGTTTAAATCATTTGGTGTGTAAAACTTGAAAAAACAATGTGGAATGTTTGGCTGTCTTCCTTTTGCTGCCTCTTTGGCTTTCAATAAAATCACCTCTCTCTCTCTCTC